>NW_025835816.1:0-1000 GCF_002878395.1 Capsicum annuum
CTATATCACGGAGGACCTTTATAAGATGAATGTAATGACTGTTGAAATGAATAAAAGTTTGAATTCGTCTTATTTACTTGAGTCTTATGATTTATGGCACGAACATTTAGGCCATGTTAATTACAAAACATTACAAAAACTGATTAACTTAGAAGTTTTGCCAAACTTTGAATGCAATAAATTTAAGTGTCAAACGTATGTGGAATCAAAGTATGCAAAGCATCCTTATAAGTCCGTTGAAAGGAATTCCAATCCCTTAGACTTAATACACGCTGACATTTGCGAAATGAAGTCAACACCATCTCGTGGTGGGAAAAAGTATTTCATAACTTTTATTGACGATTGCACTAGATATTGTTATGTCTACTTGCTAAATAGTAAGGATGAAGCAATAGATGCATTTAGGCAATATAAAACTAAAGTTGAAAATCAGTTAGATAAAAAGATCAAAATGATAAGAAGTGATAGGGGCGGAGAATATGAATCTCCCTTTGCGCAAATATGTGTAGAGAATGGAATAATCCATCAAACTATGGCTCTGTATTCACCCCAATCTAATGGGATTGTGGAAAGAAAAAACCAAACTTTGAAGGAAATGACAAATGTCTTACTTATAAGTTCTGGTTTACCGCAAAACTTATGGGGAGAGGCTATCCTTAAAGTCAATCATATACTCAACAGGGTTTTCCATAGTAAGACACAATCAATTCCTTATGAAAAATAGAAAGGAAGGAAACTTAACTTGAAATATTTCAAAGTGTGGGGGTGTCTAGCAAAGGTACAAGTTCCTATACCTAAAAAGGTTAAGATAGGACCTAAATCGGTGGACTGCGTGTTCATAGGATATGCTAAAAGTAGTAAAGCATGTTGATTTTTGGTTCATAAATCTGAACATCCGGATATTAGTGAAAATATGGTAATTGAATTAGACAATGCTGAATTCTTTGAAAATATTTACCCGTATAAAATTAGACATGAACAGTCTAGAGGAAGATCTAAA
>NW_025835817.1:0-4334 GCF_002878395.1 Capsicum annuum
GAACTCAGTGAACTCAATCCAGTTCAGTCAGTGAACATGATCAGTCACAGTTTAGTCCAGCCTAGTATAGTTTATAAATAAGTACAGTGTCTATTTAGTTGGGAGTAGGATTCAGCACTGAGTGAATCCAAGGATGGGGACTCACCTTCCAGTAAAGGGTGTGATCCTTAGAAGTAGCCCTTGTGTTCCAAAACTATGTAGTCAGTATAGGTTGAGACATTAACCTGCCAAATTAAGGGTTGATGAGGTATTTTACCTGTCATATTGAGGGTACCACCATTCTCATTCAGAGCACCTGACAGATTGAGGGTGACTCTTCAACTTGTCTTTACCTATAGAACGGTACTGACACCTTTCTAGCTTGAGTTACAGGTTGGATCCTAATTAGTTCAGAGAGGGGAATGTTGGTTAGATAATTACTTCCCACAGTTTCAGTTTTAGACTTAGTAAAGAACTGAGTTCAATTCTGCAAAATCAAGACTGTTAGAAATAGTCACCCTGTTATCAGTAACTCAGTTATCAGTAATCACAGCTATAGTTACTCAGTTATTTAAGCTCAGTATTCAGTTCCAATATGAGTCTTCGTTACAATCTTAGTTACAGTTTTAGTTACGGTCTCAATTATAGTCCCAGTTACAGTCTTAATTACAGTCTCAGTTACAGTCTTAGTCATAGTCTCCGTTGAGTAATCAGATCAATAACTTAGTTTAATTTTAGGTTTGCTTGACCATAGCATACAATTATTAGTTATTCAGTTATTAGTATTTCAGTACCTCAATTTATAGACCATTTTGGAATCATGTTATACTCTTGGTCTTGGATTCTCAGATAATATAGTTTTCATGAATTAATGCTCAGTTATCTCATGTTACTCAATCATTCCCTTCCTTGTATGCATAATACTCTACAATTTTAGTCCAGTTATCATACTAAGTACAGTTCAGTCTTACATAATCAGTATTAAGCTATCAGTCATTCAATTAATCAGATAAGTTTGTATGTTTACACATTCGTGCTTAGTGTGATTGTATATATTAAGATCGTCAATTTATATAAGTCTCCATCACGTAGTTTCAGATCTAGTATTCATAGTATCTATGTTTTATCATATCCCAGCTTCATTTATACTTATGTCATTAAGGTAAAGTTTTACAGAAACTAAGTGTAGAGATTCACCATCTTATCATAAAATGTTTGTCACTTATGCTTTTAGATATTTCAATTTTCTATTTATTCCACCCTATTGGTGAGTCTACTAACACTTAGCATGCATGTTTTATGATTACGTATAAAATCAGTTTTACTTATTATATTCACCCCTGCATACGTAATATATTCTAGAAGTACTGATTCATATATATATATGTCTATGTGCTACATTGTCTTATAATGAAGGTATCTATTATAGCATATGCATCATAATTAGACAGTTGCAGATTCCAGCCAGCAGGTGATAAGTTCTCCTACTTTGGGAACTCCAGACAGTTTTAGTTCATGTACAATTCTTTTACTTTTATGTGCATTGATTAGTCGTAGTTGGAGGCATGTCCCAGTTATCTTTCGTTAGTATAATAGAGTCTTCATAGATGTCAGTCAGAGTCAGTCATGTAATTTCTGTTTTATCCTTTAGATTTATCAGATTATAAAGTTTTATCAGTATTGTATCTACTTTAGATTTTTAGTATGATTATATTTCCGCACAACAGAACAACTATTTATTATGTTATAATTCAATTGCTTAATAGTATGCCAGTTTATGGGTTAACTGGGGATCACTAGTGGTTCTAAGCACTATGTGACGATTAGGGGGTAGTCTCGGGTCGTTACACTAAGTCACCAACCAAACCACATTTAAAATAAAAAATTCCCTTTAAAGTCCCTATACTTAACCATTTTTAAGCGACTCTGTATCAAAACCAAACCACATTCAAAACAAAAATCTCCTTTAAAGTCCCTACACTTAACCATTTTCAAGTGACAAAGTCACCAACCAAACCAAATCCAAAACACAGAATCCTCTTTAAAGTCCCTACACTTTATCATTTTCAAGTAACTAAGTCACCAACCAAACCTCATTGAAAAGAAAAAATCCCATTTAAAGTCCCTACACTTAGCCATTTTTAAGTGACTAAGTATCAAAACCAAACCACATTCAAAACAAAAAATCCCCGTTAAAGTCCCTACATTTAACCATTTTCAAGTCACTAAGTATCAAAACAAAACCACATTCAAAACAAAAAATCTCCCTGAAAGTCCTTACACTTAACCATTTTCAAGTAACTAAGTCACCAACCAAACCACATTCAAAACACAGAATCCTCTTTAAAGTCCCTACACTTTATCATTTTCAAGTAACTAAGTATCAAAACCAAACCACATTTAAAATAAAAAATCTCTTTTAAAGCCCCTAAACTTAACCATTTTCAAGTAACTAAGTAACCAACCAAATCACATTCAAAACAAAAAATCCTCTTTAAACTCCCTAAACCTAACCATTTTCAAGTAACTAAGTCACCAACCAAACCACATTAAAAACAAAACAACCCCTTTAAAGTCCCTACACTTAACCATTTTCAAATAACTAAGTCACTAACCAAACAACATTCATAACACAAAATACCCTTTAAAGTCTCTACACTTTACCATTTTCAAGTGACTAAGTATCAAAAGAAAACCATATTGAAAACAAAAATATCCCCTTTCAAGTACCTATACTTAACCATTTTAAGATAACCAAGTCACCAACCAAACAACATTCCAATTACAGAATCCCCTTTAATGTCCCTACACTTAACCATTTTCAAGTGACTAAGTAACCAACCAAACCACATCCAAAACACAAAATCCCTTTTATAGTGCCTACACATAACCATTTTCAAGTAAGTAAGTCACCAACCAAACCACATTAAAAACAAAAAATCCCCTTTAAAGTCCCTACACTTAACTATTTTCAAGTGACTAAGTATCAAAATCAAACCACATTAAAAATATAAAATCCATGTTAAAGTCCCTACACTTAACCATTTTCAAGTAATTAAGTCACCAAACAAACCACGTTCAAAAGAAAAAAATATCCTTTAAAGTCCCTACACTTAACCATTTTCAGGTGACTAAGTATTAAAACCAAACCACATTCAAAACAAACAAATCCTCTTTGAAGACCCTATACTTAACCATTTTCAAGTGACCAAGTCACCAACCAAACCACATCCAAAATACAAAATCCCCTTTAAAGAACCTACACTTAACCATTTTCAAGTAAGTAAGTCACCTACCAAAATCCCCTTTAAAGAACCTACACTTAACCTCTTTGAAGACCCTATACTCAACCATTTTCAGGTGACTAAGTATCAAAACCAAACCACATTCAAAACAAAAAAACCCCTTTAAAGTCCCTACAACTAACCATTTTCAAGTGAATAAGTCACCAACCAAACCACAGCCAAAGCACAAAATCCCCTTTAAAGTCCCTACACTTAACCATTTTCAAGTGACTAAGTATCAAAACCAAACCACATTCAAAATACAAAATCCCCTTTAACGTCCCTACACTTAACTATTTTCAAGAAACTATGTCACCAACCAAAACACATTCAAAAGAAAAAATCCCCTTTAAAGTCTCTACACTTAACCATTTTCAAATGACTAAGTATCAAAACCAAACCACATTCAAAATAAAAAATCTCCTTTAAAGTCCCTACACTTAACCATTTTCAAGAGACTTAGTCACCAACCAAACCATATCCAAAACACAAAATCCCCTTTAAAATCCCAACACTTAACCATTTTCAAGTAACTAAGTCACCAACCAAACCACATTCAAAATAAAAAATCCCCTTTAAAGTCCTTACATTTAACCATAATTAAGTCACTCTGTATCAAAACCAAACCACATTCAAAACAAAAAATCTCCTTTAAAGTCCCTATACTTAACCATTTTCAAGTGACAAAGTCACCAACCAAACCACATACAAAACACAAAATCCCCTTTAAACTCCCTACATTTAACCATTTTCAAGTAACTAAGTCACCAACCAAACTACATTCAAAAGAAAAAATCTCCTTTAAAGTCCCTACACTTAACCATTTTTAAGTGACTCTGTATCGAAACCAAACCACATTCAAAATAAAAATCTCTTTTAAAGTCCCTACACTTAACCATTTTGAAGTGACAAAGTCACCGACCAAACCACATCCAAAACAAAAAAAATCCCCTTTAAAGTCCCTACACTTAACCATTTTCAAGTAACTATGTCACCAACCAAACCTTATTCAAAATAAAAAATCTCCTTTAAAGTCCCTTCACTTAACCATTTTCAAGTGACTAAGTATTA
>NW_025835818.1:0-1346 GCF_002878395.1 Capsicum annuum
CTTTCAGCTTCCTGAATATTAACACATCTCAACAAGTTCAAGTCTGGGGTTCGTTTGTACAGAATCTCCCCACTTAAGAAGAAACCATTAGCAAGTCTCCTAATGGTTCTTTTTTGATCTGCTTTGGCGTGTATTGGGTATTCTTTTGACTTTAGGAAGCGTTTGATATCATAGTACCAAGGTTCATTATCTGGTTCTGCGTCAATTATATTGCAATAACCATATTGATCTCGTATCTGTATCTCTAATGGGTCGAAATGCTATTTCCTGGGTACGGGAGCATGGAAGCTAGGGTAGCCAGGGCATCAGCCAGCTCATTATGGGATCTGGGAATATGTCTAAACTCGATAGACTCAAACCTTTTGCTAAGGTCCTTTACGAACTGTTTGTATGGAATGAGCTTGATATCTCTCATTTCCCATTCACCTTGAATTTGTCGAATGAGTAATTCGGAATCTCCCAACACCATTAGCTTGTGCACATCCAGATTTATTGCCATATTTAACCCCATGATGCAAGCTTCATATTCTGCTGTGTTATTAGTACAAAAGAAACAGAGTCGTGCTGTGGCGGGATGATGATGCCCGGTTGGTGAGACAAGAACCGCCCCAATTCCTACTCCTTTGACATTGACTGCCCCATCAAAATATAATTTCCATGCATACTATCATCTTGAACTTCTTCCTCAATTGAATTTATCTCTTCATCAGGAAAGTTAGTTCGCAAAGGCTCATAATCATTGTCAACTGGATTCTCTGCCAAATGATCGGCCAATGCTTGCGCTTTCATAGCGGTACGAGTAACGTACACAATGTCGAATTCTGTAAGTAAAATCTGCCACTTCGCCAATCTGCCTGTGGGCATAGGTTTTTGAAAAATATACTTTAAAGGATCCATTCGAGATATGAGGTAGGTTGTGTAGGACGAATGATAGTGCTTCAACTTCTGAGCAATCCAAGTTAGGGTGCAACATGTCTTTTCTAAAAGAGTATATTTCACCTCGTAACTCATGAACTTCTTGCTCAAATAATAGATTGCTTGTTCCTTTTTGCCTGTGATATCATGCTGTCCTAAAACACAGCCGAAAGAATTGTCCATCACTGACAGATATAGAAATAAAGGCCTACCAGGTTCCGGTGGGACCAACACAGGAGGATTTGCCAAATATTCTTTAATCTTGTCGAATGATTCTTGACATTCGTCTGTCCATTGAATAGCAGCATCCTTTTTTAGCAACTTAAATATCGGTTCACATATAGTGCTGAGCTGAGCGATGAATCTGCTTATATAATTCAGCCTTCCAAGAAAACTCATGACCTCAGTTTTATTCTTCGGAGGTGGCAATT
>NW_025835819.1:0-1007 GCF_002878395.1 Capsicum annuum
GGTAAAGGTACTTCAAGTAGTAGATATACCCGTGTGCCTTCGCCTCCGGTACCGCTTGGTACACCTTTTGAGGAAGAAATAGGTGTAGGTGCTCACGATATAGATTATGTAGAAGCTCAAGAAAATTACGGTATAGAAGAAGAAAATGAAGTAGATGCGGTTAATTTAGACGAAGATGATGAAAATATTGGTGAGACACCCGCAGTAGAAAATGCTAACGTTAGATCTGAATTGGTTAATCTCCCTCCCCGTCCTCCCCGTGCCCCAAGAACTCGTAAAACAACTAGTATTGCATGGCAATTTTTTGAACGTATATCAGATACTGAGGTGCAATGCAATATTTATGAACAAATATATAAGCATAAAATCGGAGGCAAGCAAGGGGGTACGGGTACGTTAATGAGACATATAAGTGATGCTCACGAAAGAGAGTTAAATATTGCACTAGGTGGTGGGAATGTTGGTGGGCCAACGCAAACTAGAATGGACCCAGCAAATCAGTCAGGTAATGAAGAAGTGTAATAAATTGAGGGACCGGGAAGAAATAACTAAAATGGTAGTTGTGGGTTATTTGCCTTTTAGTTTTCCTTCTTCTGATGTCTTTATTCATTATATTCAAGAAATTTATAATCCTATGTTTAATGGTATTCCTAGAAGTACTTGTCGGTCTGATATTTTTAGACTTCATTCACAATATTATTTTTATTTATCAACATTGTTAAAAAATATTCAATGTAGATTGTCCCTAACTTCTGATCTTGGTCGTGCTATAAATAAAAATGATTATTTAACCATTACTATCCAAAATAAAAATGATTATTTAACCGTTACTTGTAACTGGATGGATAGTAATTTTATGATGCAAAAACGTATTCTTGCTTTTTATATGATGAAGATCGTAAACATACTGGAGATTTTATTGCTGTTTCTATTGTTAAAGTTGTCGAATTTTATGGTATCGAAAATAAAATCTTATGTATTGCTTTTGATAATGTTTCTAACAACAA
>NW_025835820.1:0-1368 GCF_002878395.1 Capsicum annuum
CTGGTTCGGAACACCAATATGGTGTCTACTTCCAGTCCCCTTGGGTTTTAATATTTCCTTTGATATTTCAGTGTTGGTCGAGTACAGTGATGAGAAACAAGTTTCAAAGACTTGTGTTGTTCTTCAAATATTTAAGACACATCTTCAATTTGTATTACAAAGTTGACTCGATCCTATTCTTTATATAACAATTGTAAGCTAAAGATAACATAGCTTTGTGAGACTAAGATTGAAACACTTTGAGGTTTCTCCTTTAAGTTGTGTGCGTACTTCAACCAATTGTTTCTTCTTTTATAGTTTTGAGCTGCCGCTATCGTTGCTTCTTGAAAGGAAATACAAGAGATTTCTTCTCAATAAAGGATTGTGAGAACTTCCAGAAGCATACATATCAGATATATCCATGAAAAGATTGTGATCTTCCTTCCTTTTATACTAAGTATTGATTTATTTGATTTGGCATGATTTTGGGACTATGATCCTTCTTTATTTTATTCAAATGCTTTATTTATACTTCCATACTCTTTATATGTCGTGGTCGTGGATCGTCATGATTGGATGCCTTTCTATTTTTAGAGTCGGCTCTCTTGCTTACTTCTGTGTTGAATTAGCCTTCTTTGATCCTTCATATCGTTGTGTGAGATATCCTTCCATCATTAGTGATCTTTCAATATCCTACAAAATTCCACTAATTAGTTTGTCATTATAAAAACGTGAATATTGGAGGCTAGTAATCTCCCTTCTTTTTATAATGACAAGCAAGCATAAACATTAGTTGACAACCCTATCTTTCATAGTAGTCAACTTACTTCCCCTATCTAGTGCATATTTATGTTGTTCGAAGTTTCTTGAATATTAGTCGACTTTCACTTATCGGCGATCAACTTGCTCCTTTTGACTGTTAGGCATTTCCTGATTTCTTGATGTTCCAGTCTAGCTCCCTCTTTTTGTTTAATCAAAAAGAATAGCAAACAAATATAGTAGAAAAATAGTGGAGATATAATCTATTAACTAACAAACACTAGCTAGAGCAAAAAGTACGGTAGATAGTGTGTTAAAAATAATCTTACAACCCATCAAAACGAGGTACAGGACGCATTTTTGAATAAAAACTGCAATACCCCATAATAATCTTTGCTTGATTCATCTCATCGTTGCATGCTTAAGTGGTCCAAGGCTTAAAAATTTCACTAAGTGTTGGGGACTTAGTAATTTTCAAGACCCTTAAACTTTTCAAATTTTTATATTTCCTTCCCATCATCAAAATGTTGGGTTTTAATATGATTCATATTTAAGGAGGTTAAATGTATGTCTCAGTGGAGTTTTGGATTTTTTAGATGAGGTTTGTGGCATGCTTGGATCAACTTTCAA
>NW_025835821.1:0-1868 GCF_002878395.1 Capsicum annuum
GCACCCATAAGTAATATAAAACAGAGGAAAGCGGAGGAAAGCACACAGATTCGTAATAAAACATGGAACATGGAACACGGAATCATAACAGGAATAAAACCACCACCAAGTAATTCCCTACACTAGCGACCCAAACTGGCCCTAGTCCTCTGCCCTAATTCGCGTCCTCCAGACCTTCCTATCTAGGGTTATGTCCTCGGTGAGCTGTAACTGCTCCATGTCCCGCCTAATCACCTCACCCCAGTACTTCTTTGGCCTACCCCTACCCCGCCTAAAACTATCCAACGCTAGCCTCTCACACCTACGGACCGGGGCATCCATGCCCCTCCTCTTCACGTGTCCGAACCATCTTAATCGGGCTTCCCGCATCTTGCACTCCACTGAAGTCACACCAACCTTCTCCCGGATAGTCTCATTTCGAACTCCATCCCCTCTAGTCAGCCCACACATTCTGCCACCTTCATTTTTTGGATGTGGGAGTTCTTAACTAGCCAACACTCCGCTCCATACAACAAGGCTGGACGGACTACCACCCTGTAGAATTTGCCTTTAAGCTTGGGCGGCACCTTATTATCACACAACACCCCCGACGCGAGCTTCCACTTCATCTATCCCGCCCCAATACGGTGCGAGACATCCTCGTCAATCTCACCGTTACTCTAGATCATGGACCCAAGATACTTGAAATTATTCCTCTTACATACCTCCTGTGCTTCCAGCTTCACTACTACCTCATTCTCCCACCTCACGTCATTAAACTTGCACTCCACATACTCTATCTTGCTTCTGCTCACCCTGAACCCTTTAGACTCAAGAGTTTGCCTCCAGACCTCTAATTTTTCATTCACACCCCCTCGAGTCTCATCTATCAGAACTACATCATCTGCAAAAAGCATACACCACGGCACCTCCCCTTGATTACGCTGCGTCAACACATCCATTATTAACGCAAACAAAAAGGGACTAAGAGTAGATCCCTGATGCAATCCTGTCAGGACAGTGAAATGCTCTGAGTCTCCTCCCGCGGTCCTCACCTGGGTTTTCGCCCCAACATACATATCCTTAATTGTTCTGATATATGCCAGCGGTACTCCACTTACCTCCAAGCATCTCCAAAGCACCTCCCTGGGGACTTTGTCGTAAGCCTTCTCCAGGTCGATAAACACCATGTGCAGATCCTTCTTCCTTTCCCTATACTGCTCCACCAACCTCCGTACCAGGTGGATTGCCTCCGTCGTCGAGCGGCCGGGCATAAATCCAAACTGCTGTAAAGATGAAGGGAATCAAAATAGTTCACTGATGGTGAATAAAATTGAAAGAACACCGTGAAACTTTGAAATTATGCAGGAGAGATGGTGATAATGGATGTTTCTAGATATGCGTAGTGTCTCTGGAAAAGTACGGGAGCAAGCAGAAGATTTTTTTTTGGACCGAGTAAAATATTTATTCTCGTCTTGTGCTCAAGTGCATTTGTTTTTTTTTAAGATTAAGATGTCTGAATATTAATGGATGTCTGAATGATTAAGATGTTGTTTCTAGATCTGAATATTGAATGATTAAGATTGTTTATTTTTTTAACATCTAAATATATATAATTTATTTATTTATTTGTAATAAATATGCAATTCAAATTTAAAGAGTAATAAAATAATATATTATATGAAAAAATAGTTAGATAAAGTATTAACTTAAATAACAAACATTATTTGAGTGATAATTAAAATATTTAAAAATATAAATAAATTATGTTAAATATAGTCATTGAACTATCTAAATTATTAAAAAAAGATATATCGATTAAAAATTATTGTGATAAGATGTAATTATAAAATGAATTACTACAATAGTGAGAGAGTTTTGAGGTGTAA
>NW_025835822.1:0-1829 GCF_002878395.1 Capsicum annuum
CCTTGCTTATGACTGGGTTGTTGCTTGGAGGAAAGGTAGAGGTGAGAAAGCTGTCCCTACAACTTGGCAAGAGTTCCAGGATGCATTCCTGGATAATTTTTTCCCTTTAGAGATGAGGGAGGCAAAGATGGAAGAGTTTATGAACCTGCGATAGGGCTCTATGAATGTTAGGGAGTACTGTCTAATGTTCAATCAGTTGGCCAAGTATGCTCCTGACTTAGTGGCTGATAATCAGGCTAGTATGAGTAAGTTTGTGACTAGAGTGTCTAGTTATGTGGTTAAGGAGTATAGGTCTTCTATACTGAATAGTGAGATGAATCTTTTTAGGATGATGAATCATGCCCAATAGATTAAGGTAGACAAGATTAAGGAGAGAGATAGAATAAGAAGGAATAAGAGAGCTAGGTTCGAGTAGCACGGACAGGGTCAGACTAGATCGCAGGGAGGGAGTCGTCCTCAGTATCAGGATTATTCATCTATGCCAGTACCGTCATCTGGTAGTGCTCCCGTGCCTAGAGGTAGGCAGGAGCAAGGTAGCAGGTCATATGCATCTAGGTCCTAGTACAGTGCTGGCAGTAAGCCAAATCGTCCCCTGTGTCCTAAGTGTGGTAGGGCTCATTCGGATGAGTGTTGGGGTGAGAAGAGGGGTTGTTTTCGGTGTGGTGACATGGTTCACAGAGTTAGAGATTGTCCACAGGATGGACAAGGGCGTCTTGACTATCGCCTTCAGACCCAGACTCAGACTATTAATGCTCCAGTTCCAGCGACTCGCCCAACCCTAGATCAGGGCACCTCTTCTAGAAATGCTAGCGTTCAGTGCCAGAATAGATTCTATGCTTTACCTTTCTGCCAGGAACAGAAGGACTCTCCCGATGTTGTTACTGGTATGCTTCGTATATTTCAGTTTGATGTGTATGCTTTGTTGGATCCTGGATCTAGTTTCTCGTATGTTACACCTTTGATTGCTGTGAATTTTGAAATGAGTCCTGAGATTATTCCTGAGCCTATCCTAGTTTCTACCCCAGTGGGTGATTCGATTGTTGCCCAGAAAGTGTATAAAACGTGTCCTGTTACCATTATTCATAGAGTCTTGTTGGCCGATCTAATTGAGTTAGACATGGTAGATTTTGATATAATTCTGGGTATGGATTGGTTGTATTTTTCTTATGCCTCTATTAATTGTCGGACCCGAGTGGTCAAGTTTCAGTTTCCAGGTGCATCCGTGTTTGAGTGGTCTGGGAATTCGGTGTCACCCAAGAGTCATTTTATCTCTTACCTTAAAGCTAGAAAACTTATTTCTAAGGGGTGTATTTACCATTTGGTTAGAGTCAAAGACACTAAGTTTGAGACTCCAACTCTCTAGTCTGTTAACGTCGTCAATGAGTTTTCTGATGTCTTTTTAAGGTTTTCTCCTCTATAGTGTCTCCTATGACTCGGTTGACCCAAAAGAAAGTGAAGTTCTTGTGGTCCGAATCTTGTGAGAAGAGTTTTCAGGAGTTGAAGACTCGACTCACTTCAGCCCCTGTTTTGACTTTACCTGATGGTGTTGATGGTTTTGTGGTGTATTATGATGCTTTGAGAGTTGGGTTGGGTTGCGTATTGATGCAGAAGGGTAAGGTGATAGTTTATGCTTCTAGAAAGTTGAAACCCCATGAGAAAAATTACCCCACCCATGACCTTGAGTTGGCTGCTGTTGTGTTTGCTTTGAAAATCTGGAGACATTATTTGTATGGTGTCCATGTTGATGTTTTCACTGATCATAAGAGTCTTAGGCAGAGACGATAGTTAGAATTATTAAAGGACTATGATATGAGTGTGCTGTACCATTC
>NW_025835823.1:0-1147 GCF_002878395.1 Capsicum annuum
TGCATAGATCTTCCAATCTGGAAGTGGGACATGATCAACATGGATTTCGTCACAGGTTTGCCTCATACATCTCGAAAGTTTGATTCCATATGGGTGATAATTGATAGGCTTACCAAATCCGCACACTTCCTACCAGTTAAGACCACTTACACAGTTAAAGAGTATGCAAAATTGTACATTAAAGAGATAGTTCGACTACACGGAGTGCCAATCTCTATTATATCAGATCGAGGTGCCCAATTTACTGCAAATTTTTAGAAGTCTTTTTAGAGAAATTTGGGAACACAAGTGAATCTGAGTACAGTTATTCACCCTCAAATAGATGGACAAGCAGAATATACCATACAAACACTTGAAGATATGCTACGAGCTTGTGTATTAGACTTTAAGAGTAGCTGGGATGATCATTTTTCTCTTATCGAGTTTGCCTATAACAATAGCTATCATTTAAGTATCAAAATGGCACCATATGAAGCTTTGTATGGAAGAAAGTGTAGATCACCAATTGGATGGTTTGAAGTGAGTGAAACTTCCTTGTTCGGGCCAGATCTTGCTTATCAAGCTATGGAAAAGGTTAAAGTAATTCAACAGTGGCTGGAAACAGACCAAAGTCGACATAAGTCATATGCAGATATTAGAAGAAGAGGGCTAGAGTTTTCTATCGGTGATTGGGTATTCTTGAAGGTATCACCAATGAAAGGGGTGATGAGATTTGGTAAGAAAGGGAAACTAAGTCCACGTTATATAGGCCCATATAAGATTATTCGAAGGTTTGGCCAGGTCGCATATAAGTTAGAGCTACCGCAAGAGCTCTCAGTGGTACATCCGGTATTTCATGTCTCAATGCTTCGAAAGTGCATCGGAGATCCATCACATATTACTTCTACTGAAGACGTATAAGTTACGAAAGATCTCACCTATGAGGAAATACCTATTGCCATTCTAGATCGACAAGTTAAGAAGATAAGGAATAAAGAAATAGCATCTGTAAAAGTACTTGGGAGAAACCAGCAAGTAGAGAAGGTCACATGGGAAGCTGAAGAAGCAATGAAATCCAAATACCCTCATCTATTCAAATACGAAGAGAAAGTCCAAGATGATGAATTAGAGAAATAACAAGTAAGTGTTTATATATATATATATATAT
>NW_025835824.1:0-3688 GCF_002878395.1 Capsicum annuum
ATGGAGAAACTGGTGGCTCATCCCTATGGCTTGCAACTCTCTTAACAGCTTTCTTTCGCACAGAGACAGGGCCACCAACGGAACTAGTTGTTACTTCATGATTAAGTTCAACACTATTGGATTGTTGAGAAGAAAACTGTGAAGCGGAAGGAACACTTTGAATGGTTGGATGAAATAGAAGGGAAGGGGGACGTTGATAACAGGGCAAAAAGGTACCGTACATCCCAAATCTTGGTCCCAAATTCTCAAAAGAAACAATTCCTTCAAACTCTTTTCGATATTCACTCAAATATCTTTCAATCTTCATATCAATGTCAGCACAATAATCTTGACATATTTCTCCTTCTTCGACCTCTACTTCTTCCGCCATACTATTTCTCAAAATCGAAAAAGAAAACCTTAAAAATTGGAAAGATTGGATTAAGTGTATTTAATCAAATTACAGAGTTTGATCTATGCATTTGATTGAGGATTTTGTTAGGAAAGCCAACTGAATAGTTTTGTATGTTTGTGACACCAAATAACCTAGTAGAGAGGAACATGAGTGTAATTAGAAAGTGTATATAATTAGTTGTCCGTGTTTTCTTTTTTATGGCGCCCAAGTAACAGTCCTTGTTGCCCATCTAACTTCACGATCAGGTAATGTGGTTTCTATATATAACTCCTCTCCTTTTGTATTTTCTCCATATTTTTTATTTGTTCTATTTTCTTTTTCAAAATTAAAGAAATATAAATTTTGATTAATATTTAAAGTGTATTAATTAAATTTAAAAAAGGAAAATAATAATTTATACTCCCTCCATTTCAGAATAAGTGAATTATTGGGGTATTTATTGGTGTTTCAAAATAAGTGAATCATTGAATTTTTTTTTAAATTTGCCCTTATGATTTGACAACCAATTAACTTTTGAAAAGGTATTATAACATCAACTTTTTCTTTTTTGGGATGAAGATGGAAAGTTGTGTTAAATTATGTCTTTAATGTTTTTTCCTTAATATGTGTGCCAAAATCCAACAATTTATTTATTATGAAACGGAGGGAGTAATATTTTTATATAGTTTTTAAATATTTAAATTTTACTTCTAAAAATTAAATTAATCAAATGTAATTTGAGTTTAAAAGTTCGTTAAATTAAGTAACGAAAAATGAAGGGAGCAAATAAAAATGAATGGAGAGAGTAATATAAGTAATACACGAGAAGAACACTTTTTATTTTTTATCAAATAAGATTTTATTTATATAACAAAAGTTCTACAGGGACAATAACTGTGACATAGCCACAACAGGAGAGCTAGCAGGAGTCCTAGCTAGGTATATACAACGTCAGCAACACTTATATACATCATGATCTAAGGGTGAGTAATTCACCCACGAACTGTCAAATGAGAAGTGTACTACTTATTCACTCTAGTTATTTTTTTCTTTATCCATAGTTACTTTCATTAATTAATATTTTATTTTATAACATATTATCAGCACAAGACTTCATCATCTCAAATAAATACTTTTAAAGGTAAGAACTTACTTCTCTTAAAATAATATTGAATCTATCTAAACGTGAATTTGTTTCTCTTATGTCATCTCAAATAAATACTTTTAAAGGTAAGAACTTCTCTTAAAATAATGTTGAATCTATCTAAACGTGAAATTGTTGCTCTTATTTTTTTAAAAATAATGTCGAGTCTATCTAAATATGAATTTATTGCCTTAGATATATGGGGCAATTCCTACTTATCTTGGGCACTTGATGTTGAAATTCATTTGGATGGGATAGGTCTGGCAGACACCGTCAAAAATAAAAATCAAGCATCGAATCAAGATCATACGAAGGCTATGATATTTCTCCATCATCACCTCAATCAGGGATTAAAAATAGAATATCTCACTGTTAGGGATCCTCCTATACTGTGGAATAATCTAAAAGATATATGACCACCTGAAAATGGTCGTTCTTCCACGGGCACATTATGAATGAATTCATTTGAGATTACTAGATTTTAAAGAAATAACTATTTATAATTTTGTCATGTTTAAAATTATTTCATAATTAAATTTATGTGGAGAAAATATCACGAATCATGATATGCTAGAGAAAACATTCTCCACCTTTTCAGTCTTGAGTTTGCTCCTGCAACAGCAATACCTAGGTACGGGATTTAAGAAGTATTTTGAATTAATTTTACATCTTCTTGCTGTTGAACAACATAATGATCTTTTGATGAAAAATCATGAAAGTCGACCTACCAGTACTACTTCATTCCCTGAAGTGAATGCTGTAAATTTTGACCGACCTATGCATGAAAAATTTCCTGACCCAATCGTGGTCATGACCATGATCGAGGAATAAACTCTAATCATGGTTATCGTCTTGCACCAGATAGTAACCTTCCTCACAAACAGTGTCATAAGAAGGGTGGAAAGCCTAAAGCAGTGTAAAAATAATTTAGAAAATAGATGTTATGAAAAGAACATTTGTCATGTACCTGTCGTCCGCCAAGGCATCTGGTGGATCTTTTCCAAGCATCCCTGAAGGAGATGAATAATAATGCAGCAGCAAACTTTGTTTTTGAAGATAATATTGAGACTATGCATTTAGATATTACAGATTTCTTTGAACTCCCCGAATGAAATATAAATCACCTTATTGATGGCAAATCTGTAATAGTCTAAGTATTTTATTTTTATGTAGATTGTATTAGTTTACATTTCTGTTAGTTGTGTTTTTATAGTCTTGTAAATAAATTAACGAAAAAGGGATAAATATACCCTTGAACTATGATAAACGTATGTACATACCCTTTATCATACTTTGGTACACATATGCCCCTACCGTTAATGAAAATGGTACGTATATACCCCTCATACTAACGGTAGAGGCATATGTGTACCCAAAGTATGACGAAGGATATATATGTACCATTTATTATAGTTTGGGGGTACATTTGTCCTTTTTTCATTTTAATTTTTTTATTTCAAATCATTAATCCGAATCCTCTACCCCACTCAATAAACTTACTATGCGGTCCGATCCCAATTAAAGTTCAAGAGACGCCTATCTAACAAGTGTTTTTCTCATCCTTATAATGATATATACACATAATACAATAACACTTACGACTATCAATTTAAAAAAAATCACTAACTCATAACACCCCAAAACAACACCAAATTAATTGAACCTCTCACGTTTCAATTTTCAGTGAAATTCTATTGGAAAAATGCCACCTACCATCGGTCAACATTAGATAACCACCATCTTTGTCTAATCGAAAATAACCCACCGGCAAACCATCATCGCACCCCTAGCTTCGGCCAGTCCCAACCTAATTTCCACTCCCCCAACCAGTAAACACCAACTAGCAGCAGCGATCAATAGCTACAATTTGATGGAATTCACGTTTAAGAGAAAAAACAGAGGGAGTATTAGGCTTGGAATACAAAATAGTGAATTTGGGTTATTATTTGGAATAAAAAAAATAAAAAAGGGATAAATATACTCCCGAACTATGATAAATGATACGTATATACCCTCTGTCATACTTTGAAATACACATATGCCCCTACCGTTAGTGTGAGGGACATATACGTACCATTTATTTAATGGTAGGAGCATATTTGTACCCAAAGTATGACAGATGTTATATACATATCATTTATCATAGTTCGAGGGTATATTTATCCCTTTTT
>NW_025835825.1:0-1279 GCF_002878395.1 Capsicum annuum
GGAAGAGTACTTCTAGCATTACGAAATTGGGGGAACACATGAATTTGTCTGGCAGATGTGGATGTCTCCATTATTTGATGAAACTAATCAAGCGTAAATATTGAAGTTTGCAACTAGACTCATAAGTATATATAGAGAAAAAAAGAAAGTGTTTTCCCTTTTTGTGTAGGATCAGGACTTGCACTTTGATTCCTAGCTGTTACCAAATATATCCGCGTGAAATAGCTTATCAAATATATACAGATAAAGATAAAGAAAAAGTTACCATATATGGTATCTTGAGTACCACGCAAATCCATTTAAATACATTATATGATTATATTTCTAACCAATTAGATTAATTATACTAGTCAAGTATACGTGCTTTGAACTCGTGTCTCATGTTAATCAATAAAACTATACATAAATGAAAATTTTAATGAATTAAAAATTTTTTTGCTCACCAAAGAAAAAGATGTAGAGGAAAATTAAGCCACAATTAATGGAGCATTTATTGTACATACTAGAGGAGCAGACATTAAGATATTTATTTGTCTTTTCAATCTTGATATATTTAAATAAATTTTTTTAATAAAAGGATTGCATATATTTTCTAGGATTCATTCGGAATCTAGCATTAGTTCAACATATGTTATTTTAATACGTATTTAGATAATTTAAGTTGTTAACTATTTTAATATATAATAGTTTTTTATGTAATTTTTAATTAATATACATTACTTTTCTTGTCCAAATTATTGTGGCATTGATAATCAATTATATTATGAAAATAATTTAAGTTTTAAATTATTGTGACTTATAATACATTTTTTCTATTCCAATTTCAGTGACACTAATATAATTTTTAGAGTCGACCAAATATTTTATATCTTTTAAATTTTTTAAGTTGTTAATTATTGCGATTTCTAGTATTTATCATGTAATTTTTTTGTAATATATAATATATTAAATTATTTTTAGATATTTTAAATTGTTAACAATTGTAATTTATAATACTTTTTATGTAATTTTTGAATAATATATGCTACTCTCCTTGTCCTGAATTTTGTGTTGATGATACCCAATTATATTTTAAAAATAATTTAAATTTTTTATCATTGTGATTTATAATATTTTTTCTATCTCAACTTATGTGGCACAATGCTTAAATGACCATAATAATTAAGTAGGGGTGATATAGTAAAATCACAACTGAAGCAGCTGAAGTAGAAATCAGTCAATTTTTTTAAATTTTTTTTGTTAATTATTGTTATTTATAGTACTTTATATTTTATTTTCA
>NW_025835826.1:0-1079 GCF_002878395.1 Capsicum annuum
GGCTCTTCTCTCTTCCTCCCTACCCTCTCTCTCGCTCGCACCGGTCATCGGCCCCCGTCGCCTTCGCCGACCGTCGGCGCCGACCCGACCCGACCTCCGGCCCCGGCGCCGACCTCCGGCACCGCCCTAACGGCTCTCTCTCTCTAACGGCTCTCTCTGTCTCTCTCTCTCTCCCTACCCTCTCTCCCTCTCTCTCGCACCGGTCCCCGGTCCCCGGCGCCGTCGCTGACCTTCGGCGCCGACCCGACCCGACCGCCGGCCCCGACCTCCGGTCCCCGGCGCCGACCCCCGGCGCCGCTCCCCGCCACCCTCCGGCGCCGACCGCCGGTTCCAAGCCGTTCCCCCCCCCCGCTGTGCATACCCCCCACCCCCACCCCCCACGCTTACCTGTCCTGTTGGTACCCCCCCTCGGCGGGGTACACCAGCCCTCCCCCCACCTCGGCCTTCAGCCAGCCGCCGCCCGATCTCCAGCCGCCACCCGCCGCTCCGTCTCCAGCAGCCGCAGCTCCAAGCGTAATCCGGTGACTTCTACCCTTTGTTATTTTCGTTATTTCATATTTCATTTTATTTCATTATTTCATCTTCCATTCTTAGTATTATGCTAGTAGTAGCCCCTGTATATTTATGTGAGCCTTGTATTTCCTTGCTGTTGCTTTGATACTACCACCGTGTATATCTGTATATTTTTCTATACTTTTGTGTAGTTGTGGCTGTGGGCGGTAATGGGTGGATAGGGTCATGTTCGAGGGGGTTGGGGCGTGGGGCCATGGTGGGGGCCGGGGATGAGGAGAGGGCGGGAGTGGGAGGGAGGCCAAGGTTTGGCCGCGGAGGGGTAGTGGAGGGCGTGACGGTAGGCTGAGGGTTGGGTCTTGGAATATAGGGACCCTTCAGGGTAAGTCCATAGAGCTTGTGAAGATTCTTAGGAAGAGGAGGATCAACATTGCGTGTGTTCAAGAGACCAAGTGGGTAGGGTCTAAGGCTAGGGATTTGGATGGTTACAAGCTGTGGTACTCTGGGAGCGACAGGCGTAGGAATGGAGTTGGCATCTTAGTAGATGAATAGCTTAGAGGTCAGGTAGT
>NW_025835827.1:0-3705 GCF_002878395.1 Capsicum annuum
CAAAAAGCTAATAAATGCTATATAATAATTTACGTATTCAAAGTCAACAAAAGTTATCTAATAATTCATATGTCATTTTCATAACTTTAATATCTTGTTTTTTTGTCAATAGATATGGAAGGGACAAAATTATTAGAAATATTACCACAAAGCATTTAACTAACCATGCAAATTACCCAAGTTATTCGCACTATCCGTATCCCCCTACAATTGGTATCAGAGCTACTAATTAAATTTAGAAATTTACCAAAATATTATAAATACTAATGAATAATATAAACCAATCCAAAAAATATAAAGACCTAAAACAAATATTATCTGAGAAACGAAGAGAATTAAAATAAATAAAAAAAAAACTACAATATAACATAATTGTTGTAGTATGTCAAAAATCAACAAAAACACACACACACACAAAAAGAAATATCATATTTATAATCTCTAATAGATAACCTAGAATACATGTATCAACATGATTTATATACCATTAAATAGATAAAATGAATAAAGAAGAATTCATAATAGATGAAAAAACATATGAAAATCACAAAATATTAAAAATAAGAATATTATTTTTCTAATTTAGGAAGAAGATATAAGAAAATAGGTGAACATTTATATTTAATGTTAGAAAAAGAAGAATTAAAATTAGAAGATAAATTAATAGCTATGGTAAGAATAACAAAAGAAAATGAAGAAATAGACAGAAAAAAGAAATAGAAAAAATAAAACAACAAACTACAGATGAAATATGAAAACTAGAAGAAATAAAAAATAATAGGATTGTTGAGTTAGAAAAAGAATTACAAATGTTAAAAGACTTATATGAAAAAACATAAAAAGAAAAGGAAAAGGATAAAGAACAAAGATTATTAGATGAAATAAACCAATTCAAAGAAAAATTAGAAATAAAAAATGAAGACTTAGAAACCAAAGAATTAGAAGTAAACACAATAGACACTAAAGAAACAAACGGTTATGATTCAGAAAAATAGTGAAGCATATACAGAAATTTTAGAAAAAATAGAAGACCTAGAAATTAAGGAAAAACAAAAAGCAATTAATAAAAATATAGAAGAAACAAACACAGAAGTAAATACTCTTGATATAAAAGATGATGAAAACATAATACCTAGTACATAAGAAATGAGAAAACCTACATATTATTATAAAGATAAGTTTAAAAGGTATAATCTAAAGGATAATATAACAAATGAACACCAAAACAAATAATTAATAAAAAGTATAACTTCTTAAACTTAGACTGTGTAATAGATGTAGATAAAATAATACAATTATGGATAGGATATATAACAAAACAATTATTAGACAATGATATAAATACAACAGATACACTAGAATATATAGAAAGAACACTAATTGGAACAACAAAATTATGGTTTTTAAATTTAACTGAAGATAGTAAAAAGGTAATAAGTAATAAAGGCTGATAAAAAAACAGAAGGAACAACAGTAATTAAACTAATAGCTATAGACATATTAAAAAAATATGAAACATGTATAAGAGATGAATTTAGCAGTATGGAAACAGAAGAAGAACAAAACAAACAAAAAAATACAAATAGGAATTTAATATTAAAACTAGCAATATGTAATATGTGCTATATAGATGAATATATGTGTGCATTTAAAGAATACTACTATAAGGGAATATACAATACAGAAGAAAGTAAAGAAGTAAGAAGATTATATTTTAGTAAATTACCTGAACTATTTAGTTCAAAAATAATAAAGAGTTGGGATAAAGCAAAATTAGTAGATACCCTAGGAGCAAGAATAAAATTTCTACAATAATGGTATAGGAATATATGTGAAAAAATACAGAGAAGAAACAAAAATGAAAAAAATATTAATAAGAAATTTAGCATGTTGCAAGGAAAAAATAGCACCCCAATTTGGATGTGAAAAAAATATTATAAGAAAAGAAAAAGACATAAGAAATATAAGAAGTACAAAAAGTCACAATATAAGTATAAGAAACCAAGAAAAAGATATTATATTAAAATTATAAATATAAAAGACCATATAGGAAAAAGAAATCCATAAAAGAATGTACTTGTTATAATTGTGAAAAATTAGGATATTTAGCTAGAGATTGTAAAATATCTAAAGACCCAAAAAAGAAACAAATATAACAAATAAAGATAGAAAATGCAGAATATATGCAAATAGATTATATAGATTACGAATTAGAAAGTGAAGATAGTATATATGAAGTTTTGGAAAATGAAACAGATAATGAAATAGATAGTAAATCAGATCAATCAAATGACTAAAGAAGATATAAAAATAATAACAAAGGAAGAATATTTAAATGAAGAAGGAACAGATCAGAAAATAATATTTGATAATCATATATTTGACGAGATAAAAGGAAAAGAATTAGATTTAAGTGTAGAAAAATATTTAAAATACCAACAATAGAAAATATATTTAGTAGAAGAAAAGAAGAATACTGCGTAGTAAGCCAAAAAGAACATGTAATAGACTGTAGATATGAAAAAGGTAAAAGCTAGTAAACCATTAGTAACAAAAAGAATAATTAATAAAGAATAAACGATTAAAACGTAAAGACCCAATAAAATACGTACACCTTGGAGGAACGGAAATATTAATAAAAACATGTTTTAGAGAAGGAATAGATACACCAATAGAATTATATTTAGCAGATGATAGAATTATAAAACATATAAAAAAAAGTATAATAACTGCTATAAAAGGAAATCTAATATACCAAAAATTTTAATTTATAATAAATGCAAATTATTTAGTAGCAACAACAGATAAAAACATAGATAAGTCATTAGTGCTATATTGGAAAATATCTGGAATAGAACTAACCCCAGGAAGTAAAATATTTACAGCAAGATGTAAAAATCTGTTTGTATTAACAACAAAACATAAAATAACGGGAAAAAATAAAATTAATAAAATACAAATAGAAGGTCCTTTTGAACAATTTGTAAAAATAATTGATAACAAAGATTATAGTTACAAAGACATAGAAATAGAAGAAAATTTAGAAATAATAAATGATAGAATAAGCACAACAAAAAAGAATAGCTTTTGAAAAACCAGAATCATGAGGATCATCGAAAAGAACAAATTATGAAATAACTTTAACAGTTAATTTAACTCAATATTATATAACGGGAACAATAAATGAAAAAGAATATCTAATACTCCTAAATACAGGGCAAGAAGAAAATCATATAGCAAAATACCTAGTGAAAAATGAAGAAATAAAATCTAATAGTAATATATGCCTAGATCTATCAAGAAGTTTAATAACTATTAAAGATACAACTGAAAAACAAATAATAATAGGAATTAGAAAAATAAAAATAGAATTTAAAATAAAAGAAGATATGCAAACAGCAGACATAATATTAGGGATAAAATTGTTAAAACAAGTAAAACCCTACAATAGAGAACATACACAATTAGCCATAACATACAATAAGGAAAAATTATTAATAAAGATAGCTTTAACATGAAAATATATGTACTTATGAAAATAATAGTAGAAGGATATTAAATAGATATTATACACCTATGATAGATATAGGAGCAGAAGCCAACTTATGTAGCTATAACTATTTACCAGAAGAGAAATGGGATAAGCTAAAAACACCAATAGTAGTCAAAGGATTCAATAATGAAGAAAGCTTAATTACCTATAAA
>NW_025835828.1:0-1055 GCF_002878395.1 Capsicum annuum
ATTTCGTTCCAAATACAATTTTATAGTATATTTTGAAATGTACGTAAATAGTACTATGTAAATTAGCATATCTAACAAATTAATCTGTTATAAAATAGTAGTCAAGAAAAAATTGTTTGATCCTCTAAATGGAGAGAGAGATTACTTTATATTAGGGGTGTCAAACGGGCCGAGCCGAGCCGAGCCAGGCCAACACGGAACCGGCCCTTCTATTTTAACCGGGTTGAGGGTCGGTTAAGGGCCGGTTTTGGCGCTAGACGGGCCAGGCCGGGCCCAACAGTAAAAAAATTAAAACCCACCCTAACCCGGCCCACTTAACCCAATCCGGTCAAACCCGGTCAAAATATATATAAAAAAAAAAAAACTTTCTTTCAATATACATTACATATACCCCACCTATATACATTATAAATACGTTAAATAATATATATACGCTATATATAGTATATACTACATTAGAATTTAAAAAATATATACACATATACACAATTAGTCAATTACACATATATACGCATCATTCAATGTATATATACTACTACTTATAAAATATACTATAATATATATACATTACAATATATATAGATATACTTATATACTAATTCATCAAACATATACACATGTATACGTTAAATATACAAGATATATACACGTGTATATGCACCATACAATGTATATATATAACTACTTATAAAATATACTACAATATATATACATTACAATATATATAGATATACTTATATACTAATTTATAAAAAATATATACATGTCTATGTTAAATATACACTTCTATAGAAGATATATACAGGTGTATATGCACCATTCAATGTATATATACTACTACTTATAAAATATACTATAATATATATACATTACAATATATATAGATATACTTATATACTAATTTATAAAACATATACACATGTATACATTAAATATACACTTCTATAGAAGATATATACACGTGTATACGCACCATTTAGTGTATATATACTACTACTTATAAAATATACTACAATATATATACATTACAATATATATAGATATACTTATATACT
>NW_025835829.1:0-2951 GCF_002878395.1 Capsicum annuum
GTTTTCATAATTTCTCTTTGTTATCGTCGTTCAAGATTTCTTTGTTTTTTGATGATATAAAGAAAAATTAAATAATAAATATTTGTATTATTCTTCATCTTTCACTGTTTTCTTTTTTTTTTTCTTTCTATTTTGTGTTGTAGGAATATGCATTTCAACAGTTTATAATCAGGTATTTCAGTTATATTTTCTATAAATTTTGCACTGTTAGGTTATCACTTTATGATTTTTTATGATTTATAATTAAAGAATTTTAAAATATATGATGAATAAATTTCTCTTTTTTATTGTCGTTCAAGATTTTTTTTGTTTCTTGATGATGTAAATAAAAATTAAAGAATAATTATGCATATTATTCTTCATCTTTCTCGATTTTTCTATTGATAATAAATGCTTTTTTTTTCTATTTGTGTTGCAGGAATATGTAGTTTCTCAAAGGTTTCATGTATATTTTCTATAAATTTTGTATTGTTAGACAATGATTTTATGATTTTCTCTATGATTAATAATTAAAGAATCCTAATATGTGATAGTAGAAAAATAATTACTTTAGCTCAAAAAAATAAAATTGTTATTTTAATAATTTATTTGTGCACGGAAAAAGGGTATTACTAATTCCATAGCGCGTATTGTAAAATTAATTATAGTAGAACACACAAATAAAATAAAAAGTAACATAGAGAAAGTCTTAAATAGTAAAGTTGGCAAAAAATAAAACGGAATGAACTAAAGTTGTATTATAATTACTTTAAATATTTAGAATTAAGTGTTTAGATTTATTTGAAATAATATGTTAAATAATTTGTGAAATAAAAATAAATTTTTTCATAGTTTGGTGACTTTCTTTGAAGGAAATTTTCTTAAATTTAAATTTTAATAAATTGAGAATCATTCCTTTTAGCCACAATATGATAGGAAATAAAAATAGGTTAAAGTGATATTTGAGAAACATGTGGTGATGAGTTATCATATTTATTTTTAAATATATTTTTTATCTTAAAAGTTTTATGTTATTTTTTATAAAAGTTATTTACTTAATACTCTAACATACACATAATAATTTATTTTTTTCTAAAAATTTATTACTAATTAATATGAGATACACGTACAAAACACATATATTTGACTAATATATATATACCCACGCAGTCTTTTCAACCTATGATGTCGCTTGACACCCTCGAAAGGAGACAATTCCGCATCTCACGATGGGCAAACCTCGCATTAAGCTCATTCGACTAAACTTTCTCGAACAGACTAATACTAAAGGATAAAGATTGTTATTTTTCATCAAAATTAAAGAGACACGAGACCCTAGGAATAACACACAAATCAATCATTATCTTTGGAGTAACATAGTTTAACCACGACGATATTTTTTTATTATATTAATTATAGAATGATCAACGCTAGACATACTACTATTATATTGGTAATTAATTATTTTTTCTGAATTCTCATTGAATGTTTAGTACCTAAATTGGAATATAATTAAATTTGAAATCACATCAAAAAGTATGATATTAAGGGATAAAACGCTCCCTAATAAAGATAATTCTGTACCAGAGGAACTTTAACTCATAATCTCTGCCTAAAAATGAGGGAGTACTTACCACTCTACAATAACCATTATTGCCTGTTGGTATATAGTGGTAAATTAATGATAACATAATCTAATAATATGGATAAAAATAATAAAAGATAACTTAAACTATTTTTTTAAACAAAAATTACACAAATACACAATTTATGTTTTCAATATTACAAGAAACTCCAACTCTCTAAACATATTACAAAAATCTCAACATATATACAGAATACTATGTATATGTCAGCTATGTTATGTATATTAATAGGGAGAAAGAATAAAATAATTAAAAAAAATGAGAGAAAGTGTAATTAGTTTCAAAAGGGTTGGTATTTATGTTATTTATACCACTTTTAATAATTCAAATTCATAGAAAATTTTTTAAATCTCACTTGAAATTGCAAAAAACTCAAACCTACACTCAATAAATCATAATATTTCTTTATTATTTGTTGGACGAATCCAATCATCTATAATTTAAAATCAAGCATTTAAAATAAAATATTAGAGATGACAAAATGGTCCATAAAATCGGAACCAACCCAACCTGCCTATGACCCATAATCCAATGCCACACAATAGTGATCCAGACCTATGACTATATAACGCGATCGCTCATTATTTTTCATCTGATGTGAGGCCTTTAACAATTACTCCAAGTGATAAATTTGGTTGAAAAAAATTAATGGAGTAGCTAATGTAATTTTCATTTTATTCAAGTTAACTTATTTCATGAAGTTCAGCAGTAAAATCAATTTCTCTTACCATCTTTTATGTATACTATACAATTAGATAATTGTTTATATTTTATGGATAATTATTTTAAACAATTATCTAATTGTATAGTATACATAGATGATATATTATTATATACAAAAACCAAAGAAGAACATTTAAAATTATTAGAACAGTTTACAGATATAATAGAAAAATCGGGAATTAAATCTATTAGATCTATTTCATATCCGCATAAATATCCGTACCCCCTACAAATGGTATCAGAGCCCAGTAATTCAAAAAATACGGAAGTGAGATACATGTTAGAGTTATTAGAATTTACCTATAAATTATTAAATTAGTAATGCGAAGACCATTTTAAAATAGAAAAACTTTTAGAAAAATTAAAGAATCTTTAATTAGTAATTATTCAGAATATATAAGTCTAAATAAAACAAAAGAAAACCCACAAAGATTAGCCTACTTAATCACATTAATATCTAGTCCTGAATCAAAATTAATAATCCATTTAAAATCTAGAAGAATGAAACACATACTACCTAATTATAATAAAATTAGATTTAGATATCCGCCAAGATATTATAAATATAATTTAAAATGAATAAAGTACAACAATACAAAGAAT
>NW_025835830.1:0-2533 GCF_002878395.1 Capsicum annuum
ATTGAGATAGAAAAGCTAAAGACTAATGAAGATAAACTGAAGTCTATAGCTACAAACCAGCTAACTCAGCAGTGTGCAGAGCTGTGTCGATCGGAAGACATTAAAGTTTCAGAGCTAGAAGGAGACGATGGGACACTCCATAAAACCCATAACGTTTATCAATCTACTTCTGCAGGTACAAGCAGAGGAGTTAGTAGACAAAGATATCAGAACATGAATATGAATAAGATATTTGAGATACCATTTATACCAAAAACACAAAAAGACCCCTTGTTCATACCCCCATAAATTACCACATACCGAGATAGTCTGAACCAAGATAAAAAAGTTTACAACTATAAAGCCCAAAAATACATAGAAAATATCTATAGAGTACTAACTTTTCTAAACCTTAACCCCAGAGCTACAAATATCAAAGAACCAAACACAAATTATATAACCCAAAAATTACAAGGTTACAACAAGGTAATTGCACTACCCAAAATCAACCCAAGCCTAGTAAAAACTTGTTTTGACTATGGATTATTAAATACTATATACAACCAAGACGGAGAAGAACTAACAGCTATGGAAGAATTATATAAAATATTCACCACCTATAAAAGGATAACAAAAGGAAATCTATTTTATATAAAGTGTTATACTGCACCAGCAGAGATATTATACGACGAAATAAACCAGTTATACAAGTTGTAAAAATAGGATTAACCAGAGATATGATTATACCGAAAGATATTACGCAGCAGCCAGAGATACCCAGAATTGAGATACCTGATTTCTACGCAAATAAACGACTCATTGGACTAGCTACAATTATTCAAGAATTAGCAAATAATTATACCAATGGAAACCCAATATGAAGCTATTATTCAAGATACCATCAAATGATTTATTCAAATTTAAAAGAACTACGACATGCAGATATGGAAGATGTTAGGCAATGGATAATGACATTACTTAACCCAGAAAAACAATCTACTGCAAGAACAATTAAGAAAGGATTTATTTCAGATGGATTATTAACAAGATATTGCAAGATAATTGGACATAAATATCCAGACCATCAATGTTCAAGATGTAATGGAGAAGATAATATTATCCCAGAAGTCCACCTAGAATAAAAGAATCAAGAAAATAAGCATTCCAGCTGGAAGATAAGATAAGAAGCAATAATGGAGACATGGAAAAACAGCAGATACGACAACAAGAAGATATCAACGGAGCAATAATGGAAGACAAGATATTAAATTTTACGTAAAATTGTTGTATTAATTTTTAGCCTTTTTTTAGCCTTTTTGACTTTTTAAGGCTATAGCACTAATTCTTTTAGCCTTTTAGCCTTTTTATCCTTTTAGGCTATGACACTAATTCTTGTCTCATAAGGAGACTTTTTAGGATTTTTAGAAAACGTGTAAGTAATGTAAAGACTTTTGTAAAAATTCATTCTATAAATAAGAGGAACCGAAGGCATTGCAAAGCAAGCCTTCATGTGTTGAAGCACAAATACTCTCTCCTGTCCGTAATAAATATTGCTTAGTTAATTAAAAAACAGATATATTTCAATGGAAAAAGCTATGGAGGAACAAACCTCAGAATATCAAAACTACCCGAACAGGTATATTTATTTATGATTATGAATAGCTAAATTCATAATTTCCAACAATTATGGTATGATAAAATAAATTCATATTAGTTGCTTTACAGTAGAATTATTCGAAGAATAATATGTTAAGAAGTTTATTAGCAAAGTGGAAACGGAGAAAAATCCCTAAGAACTATGCCATCCTAAAGGTGAAACCAATGAGGCAAGAAGCCGTGGTGGGGAGTAACCAGAGTAGAGGCGCTGTTTAAGGAAAAAGTATCCAAATTACCATGCTAATAGTGTCCGAAGAACATGTTATTTAAGAATAATCTAGTATATAGTAATCTAAGATGACCATATTTTGTTATGTATATGATTGGAGGGAATATTTTGAAAATAGCAATATTATGAAAATGAATAATTATTTATCTGATATGATGATAGATAAATTTAAAATACTTATTTTGTATGCACTTAAGGATATAAAAGTAGTAGATATAATAAAAATCATATTAGAAAAAGCATTTGGTAAATATTATATGATTAGAGTAAATTATATACCATACCTACCTAACTACTCTTACAAATACTTACCATGATAAATTACATAAAATTTTTTGGAAAAAGATATGAGAAACATACAGTTAATAGAAAAACGGATGAAACTAAATTTAGACAAATACATGGAAACTAAAGAGATAAAATATATAAAATTTCTTAATAAAAATGTGAAAGAACTACTAAGGATAAAACAAACAACTACAAAATATTATAATAAAATATTTAGTCAATTTTAAATGATAGATAATCTTAAAGTCTTAATCTTATATATACTTAGAGATATAGAAATTATAGATATAAAGAAAATAATATTAGAAAAAGTATTAGACTATGAAATTGAAACCATAAATTGGATAGCACAGTTATACCTAGATAATTACCCAGAAGGAT
>NW_025835831.1:0-2023 GCF_002878395.1 Capsicum annuum
AAGTTGTGACTAAAAATTTATGTGGGACCACGACCAATTGCATGCTGCCACATCACCTTTGCTACTGTTCATGTCAATATTAAGCTCAAAAATTGGATCTTCTAGTTTCGAATTATTGATTCTTGATTTCAATTAGTTGATCCTAGAACTAATTAACAAACTAGTAAACTCCTACTAGGTTGTCAATTAATCCTTTGAATTCATTGTTTGGGTCTATGTTTCTTTTGTGTTTTTTTCATTTTTAAATCATAGTACTTCTTGGTTCAAGTTCGGATATTAATTCCTTGAGTAGTCAAACAAAGAGTCCATTCCTACTAAGGAGTAGACTTGCTCTTCAACTCACAACGAGTTACAAGCCAACTTGCAAATATTTATGAAATCAAGTGTGAGACTACAAAGTGTATGAGAGTGTAGTGAGGTTGTTTTGAAGTAATGTGTATTTTGTTTTGTAGGATTTATGTTGTATTGTTGTGTGTGACGTTGTGGACTAATTGGGTATTTTTTTGGACCATAACTTGAAGGGTTATTTTCGGTACAACCACAATGAAACCCAAGGCTTCAAATACTCATAATGGACAATAATGCCATCAATCTCATTTTGGTTCGCCTTAAAACTATGTCCCGAGTGTGGCTAGGTTGAATGTGGGTATTGAGAAATTAGATACGGATATGGCATCAATGAGTAGGAGATTAGAACGTGTGGAAAGACAAAGGATGATCTTCCACCTCTCAAAACAATTCCCCAACTAATACTCCCGAGACCTTATACCGAATGCTTTATCCACCAATTGCCATAAATCCAACCAATCTTTACTCCCGAAGCCGAGAACAAGATAGACCAAACCATCCCCAACTCCACCAAATCGAACAAGAAGGGCTTGGAATCCAAATATCACCACCAAACACGAAACCTCTCATCCAAACTCTACTTGACCAAAGACCTCACTATCCAAATCCAATCCCGCCAATACAAGCTCCACTTAACCCAAATAGACCCATCCATGTTGAGGGCTATGGTAGTGAAGGACAACGTGATGGTTATGGGTCGTACAATGATATTTAATTGAGAGAAGAAAGAATAAGGGTTAGACATGGGGAGTTAGGCCAAGAGGTGAGAGATGACAACCCAAACCGAGATATAGGTCTCTATTCCATCAAAGTGAGCCTTCCCATTTTCAAAAGTGAGAGTTATGTCGAAGCCTACCTTTTATAGGAGTTGTCTTGTAACAAGATCTTCATAATTAAAGATCTCACCGAAGAAAGAAAAGTTTATATACTATAGCTCACTTAAAAGGATATGCTAATACATGGTGGGAGTATGTTAAACGATTTGGGAATGAGATGATTGGGGGATAACCTCCTCCTTGGTTTCGGTTGAAGAACCTTATATGGAAAAGATACTTGCATGAGACTTATAGACATGAGATCCTTGCCAAGTTGTACAATTTGAGGTAAGAGACCAAGAGTGTCATCGCTTACTATGACGAATTTCAACAATTGATGTTGAAACTAGATCACCAGGGAGTACAAGTGGGTCATGACATCATGCGCTTTAAAGTTAGATTGAACAAGGACATCTCCACTCGCATGACACTTCATAAGTTTGACACCATTGATAGTATATTCCAAGCGGCATTGGAGAGTGAAAGGGAGCTCAAAAAAAGCTCATTCATGGTTTTCCAAACCGAGAGTACCAAGGTTTCCCCAAAATAGCTGACTAGATATGAAGGTAAACCAATTTCCACTTTCAATTCCAAGGGATTTCAATGCTTTAAATGCCAAGGGTGGGGGCACAAGGCTAGTGAGTGCCCAAACTAAAGGAAAGTGATCCTAAGGGAGGGAAAATTGTACTATCTTGGGGAAAAATAGTAATTGAATCAGCTAAGGTTGATGGCAATCCTCAAGATGAAGAGAAAGAAGAGGTTGAAATGCAAGGCGAGGAAGATGGAGAAGATGTATGGCCGTGCGAAGGAGATTGTGAAATGCCTTTGTAAAAGAGGTGAGGTCATAAATTTGTGGGCAA
>NW_025835832.1:0-4686 GCF_002878395.1 Capsicum annuum
TTATCTCTATGACTGTAACCCGACCAGATCTAACCCTTGCTCTTGGAGTGGTAACTCAATTCAGGCAAAATCAAAGACAAGATCACTAAGAGGCTTTTTTTCCTATCTTGAGGTATCTCAAGAAAACTCCAGGAAAGGATTGTTCTTTAAAAGAAAAGATCCAATTCTTTCACATGGAAGGAGATAGATCTCTCTTATTGGCTTAGCCTTTTGAGTTGAAGGCATGTCGTTTTGCTCTAATTCCTGGTCAATGTCAGCGGTAGTGAGAATTCTCCCATTCCCTGGTCAAAGACTTGGTTGGATGCGGGATCTACTCCATGAGGAGAGGTACGGACGTAGATAATATCATCACGACCCCTCTTTTTGTACCGCTAGGGATGCTTAACGCCACTTTGCCAACTGGTGTTACCTATGATTTCGTGTCTCTCAGTATGGTCAGCACTGGGTGTTTCCGAGCAACGAGGCTTACACCCATTCGCATTAGTTCATCCAAAGTTCCTTATCCTTATGCACGAATTATTGAATAAGCCATCTTCCTATCGAGGTTAAGGAGTCAACTGAGCATCTCAGCGGCGGGATTGAATACCCGGATCGAATCAGAGTTCACACCGCCCGCCCTAAACAATAAAAGGTATGGGCCACAGGTCGCACATAAGCCGCTGGGTTGGACGACAGAAGAACACCCAACATAAAGATGCACACTCCTCCATGTGAAATATTCATCTTCATAGGAGCTTTTTGATAGTAGTCATGACCAACAATCATCAACTCTCGGCTTGTTGGTAAGGTGAGAGCTTCAAGCCCGATTTCAGGTGGCGCACCCTCCACATAAGCACCGCTTGACGAAGGGGGTATGGGGAAAGCTACAGGCCCAAAACCTTCGATCTTACTTTCTAAATGGGATTTCCTGAGGCACCTTATCTTCTCATTTCATCGTTGCTCATTCCTGTTAGGCCAAAGTGTTTGGCCTTTCCTTCTCCGTGCCCGCTCAGGCTTCGCTGACCTATGCATGGTAAAAAGAAGAAAATATGAAAGAATAGTAAATGGAGCACACCGCAGAAAGATTCTAAATATGAGAAGTCCACCTTGGATTCGAGAAGAAGGAAATGAAGAACGGGAATGAAACAAAATAAAGCATTTCTAGCTCTAGTTTCGGATGAGCTTCTCCCAATTTTGTCTGGTAATAGAATAGGGCAGCTTGCCTGACCAAGACTCCACTTTTTGCTTCATCCGTGGGACGTATGAATTACCTGGAATGTAGATAGACCAAAAGAGGGAATGAAGGGATAGGAATCGTAATTATAGTACCATTGAAAGAAAGGGCACCTGTGGGAACATCTCTACTGACGAACCATTTCAATAGTATGGGTGCTGCCATGCCACGAGGAACGACCATAGAAGTAATGAAAGAGAAAAAGTTATGTAGTTGGACCATCTGTTCTATCCGTTCGAGTTTCTCTTCTCTAGAGAAGATGAGAGTCTAAAAATGAAAATGTTTGCAACACATACCGAAAGGGTACTAATTAAGCCGGCCGTTAATGAATAGTTAAAACACAAGGAGTGGTCTGATCTCCTATTCGATCAGACTGCTCTGAGAAAGATAAAAATCAAATGCTTATAGTTCGGAGCCCAGCTCCAACAACTTCTTCATAAGTGAGGTGAGGTACTTCTTTTGGTTTGAATAGGGGGTCACCCTTTTATTGGTTGAAGTAGCCACGACTTTGGTCGTAATCAATTTAAAACCATAAAACCAGTCCACTTGCAGCCATGTTGATCAAAATGACTAAGTTTAATGACTTGACCAGTCACTAGCCCTCATATTATAAGATTCTCTCACCCTGTGGTCGACATTCCATTCCCCTTAGTCGTAGGTGCTCGTTCTATTTTAATTTGAATGGGCTGGAGCTCCCGAGGTACATATGGCCGGCCCTTTGGGTGTCTCGGTGAGATGGTTTTTAACATACCCTTGAACAAAAAGCCAATCCTTACCAAAGGAAAAAATAGAATAATCTACCTTCTTTTTTCCTTCCCGTTGATTCCCCCCGACAATCAAGCTGCACTTCCTTCTAACAAGTAGTTGAGATTTAGCAGGCAACCTTGGCCTCTTGGAAAGAGGTTCGCTGTCCCCTTCCTTTCTGGTCTGGCCAAAGTACAGCACCTGAACTCAAAGCTATGATCAGATCCGATTGGATCTGGTTCTATTTGACCCAACCTCAAAACTTAGAACGGCCGGCCTGTTTGGACGGTAGAACGGGGAGAAGGGGTGTCATGCCCATTCTCTATCTGGGCACGAGCAGGAACATCTAAAAAAATGGAAAAGATAATAAATGTACATGATGTAACGACATATTCCAAAATACGTGATCTGATTTGATAGGCTGCCCGCAGAAAGGAAAGAGTTTACCGACTGCATAACAATTCATTATTATGTGTAGCGCGTGGGCCCATGTCTCCCGAACGATCATAGTACAACCGCTCATCTGATATAAAATCAATGAGTAGATCTCACCTCCCCTTCCCTATACCATAGCCGAAAGGGAAAGCGTATCAACAGAAGAGAGAGTACGGGCCCTTGCCCAACATTTCATTTAGACGCGGCTCGAATGCCTTTATGCTATATGCTTGTTAAGCATGCTTCTTTGATAGAAAACAAAATCTTTTTCCATAATAACAGTCGCAACTATAAAGGGCGGGGCTATAACCTCTCTATCAACAATAGGGGGCTCTTCATAGTAAAAAACTACGTCACTATATGGATTCCAGCTGAACTTCAACTTTTACTTGGTTGATTAATTCAGGGGCAATTCTGGAACATAATGTTGGACGATCTCCATTTCCATATAGTAATTGAATTCAAATAGGAGAAAACCAGGTGCAATTCAATCCTTATTCGTAGCAATGATTCCCAAAAAAGTAAAACCTCAAGAGAATGACTAAGGCAATTGCCAATAGTTTCTACTGAAAGACATGCTGGCTCTTTAAAAAAGGCGCCCTACTAATCTCATTTTGATAGGAAGAGATATTGATAATTATCCCAAGGAGGCTTACTACTCAGCTGATAGATCAGGTGAGCCAGCCATGATCACTAAACTTACCAAAGCAGCAGCATATGTAAATTGGAATCATAAGTTTCTATATGCTTAAGGAAAATGGGATTTGCAGAGTAGGATACGAAAGTGTATTTATATACAACGGAAAGCCCCTATAATCCATGGACGGCCAGTGGAGTTCATAAAACAAAGCAAAGAAAGGTCTGTGACAAAGCTGTCCTCTCTCTCCATATCTCTACTTATTGGCTGGGTGCAGATAACACTGTAATAATAACAAACCCAGATAGAGATATTATTCGTTCTGAATTGGTTCAGATGGCGAGGACCCACAGAAAAATCTACCTTATTCATGCTCCGCACAGCAACTTGCTCGGTCAATATTATATGTCTATGCTAAACTTGGTGATCTATTTTTCTTGCCCCCTTTAAGCGTATATGATATAATCATTCTTATCTCAGAAGAGAAGTATTCATTGTCCCCACTTAAGTTATTAAGTATTCCCAAAGACGAGGCAATTTTTTTTTATGTTGAAACTTTATGTCAGCCAGGGGACCCTGATCATAAATGGGTTGTTTATTCCGGTGAAAGGGACGATCTCCTTTTAATCGCTCTGGCGCATATGTTGAATAGTTTTTTTATGCGTTCATCTATCTTTTAGGAGCAGTCGTGTGGTTTTTCCAGAGATCTCCATGAGTTCTTTGCCAAATTAGGTGGAGTGGGGAAGAAACTAACTATTTTCATCTTGAATCTAGCACGCTCACAAGGTACTATTCCTCATGAAAGAATTTTACGAAAGCTGGCACCCTTGGTGTGTGATAGCTACGTAATATCCTTAGTTTCATCCTTTTTAAAGATACCAATGACAAAAATGGAATTAATTGTTCTATTACGGAAGTATGGATCCCACACGCTGGTTTAATCACTAAGTTCTTATACAATTTGATGTTGGATGATTTTGACTGGGGATTTAAACAGCTATACCCTAGTCTTTCTTATTATCGTTACTTGGCTGAATGTTACGTATTATTTCCATTGTTTAGTCTCCAAAGAGAACAGCGGTGTAAAGAAAAAATGAATAGTATCCTCTTAGAGTTAGATCTTGATGGGGATATCACAACTATTCTACCTGGTGGGGGTGCCCATGTGACTCGTGATGGGCGTTTGATTATTGTAAGTCGAGATTGTGATCTTCACTTTGTCTAATAGTCAATATTTTTTCTTTAGTTCAATTTGCAGTCAATATGTTTTATACAAAAAGGAACCCATGCAATGATAGGAAACCTTTTTTTAGAGAGCCAATGCCTTAAGACAGACCCTAATAGCAGTTGTCACCTACTTCACTGAGTTGTGGTTCTAAACTGAAGATTTTGCTTGGTATATTCCATCAAGAGAAAGCCACACACACATATATATATATAGAAAGCAAAATCAAAATTGTATATAGTGGCTTACACTTTCCTGAGGATTCTAAGACCCGATCACCCGTCAAAGAAATATCCTTAGGTCTTAAGTCTACAGCTCCGTAGCTTGTGCTGCCTACATAGGGTAGAAAAGAATACTTTGTATGAACATCTCAATGTCTAAGATAAAAGGAACGAGGGGAAGAATCGACGAGGCGAGTGTTCTCGAAGAGAA
>NW_025835833.1:0-2056 GCF_002878395.1 Capsicum annuum
CTTTTGTTGGGCTTGCTCTCGAAATTGTTGTAACATTAGAGTTCATTAATCCCGAGCATGTTATCTTCAAATTTTGGAGTATTACGATTCGACTAGTTGTCGTAGTGTTTGAAATTTTTTTTTAGCCTATTTGCGTCTTTTAAGTGTAGTTTAGGTTCATTTTCTTCATCACTTGCTCCGTAAACCCATATCGCTACATTTTTTGCTGGGAATTTGTTGTTGTAGACGCCTTTAATGGCCATAGGATTTTTTGTAATAGCTAATGTCACATGGTTTTTCTTTTTGATCAATATGTTGCGGCCGTCATTGAAAATGCTAGTAATAGGTTTTCTATAGTGGTTCAATGATATACATTGTTCTATTCATATACTGTTGCATTTTTTCTTATATATCTTGAACAATATTGTTGTACCGATTTCTTTTTTGCATATACAACGCGTGTTTAGCGTTCCTTAGCCCGCTATTTTGGTTATAAAGCCCGCTGCTATAGCCTTCTTTTTTTTTGTTTTGCTCATTTGAATCTCGTTCCTCGTAAGCCTAAGCTTGTTGTTTGCTGATTCAAATCCCTTTTACTCACTTTTGGTAGATTTTTTTTGGGATTTTTTTTGTTTCTTTCCGAGTGTGTTAAAGCCTATCCCGAATTTTCTTTACTCACAATGTAGATAAGAATGACGTAGTAGGCTTTATGGAAAGGGATATTTCATTCGAAGACCCCTCTATGACTTCTTGATATGCAAGGTTCTTTTAGACTCGCATAAGAGAGGAAGAAGATAAAATAACGAGCTTCGCTATTTGATTTTTATTCTTTGTTTGTTTCGTTATTTCGGTGAAATTATTTGCGCATGTCATAATCTTATGAATGTGTGACTTCATTTGAAATCAATTTTGTAACGCCAAGTATTTTGTTTCCATGGTTGCTTGGTTCCCCTTAGTTCATAGTACTAAGAGAGGGCTAATGCAGCCTTAAGGAAAAGGCAAGATGTCTTATTTTCGCTATTCTCCTAAATGTGTGGGTATAATTTAATATGTAAATCAGCTTTATTTCTGTTTATTCGGGTCTCGTAAAGTTGCTTTTAAACACCTCTCGTAAAATCTGGTTGCTTTTTTCTTCTTGCTATGTACTAGTGATAGTCATAATTACACAACTTTATCATGTTAAGTAAGCCTTTTTTTAATTTTTTTTGTTTTGTTGACTCTTAAATAAAAATAGATGATTGTGGGATACAGAATGTGTTCTCTTTTTATTTTGAAGTTAACATATTTATTTTCCTTTGCATCTTTGTGTCTTGAATCTTTTGATTTATATCTGACAATAATAGTCTTTCTCTCATTTATTATTTTCATACATTCTTTATATGTTGTCCTTCATATGTCATTTTTATGGTTTGGATGCGTGCTGATCTTCTTTATTTCTTTCCTTGCATGTGAATCCCTTTCTGAGTCCCATTTGGACCCTATTCTTTTGCATATCTATCATGGCCAATGTGGCCTATTTTTTGAGTCAATCCCAAAGGAAGTTTAAAGTCGAGTTACCTACAAATGCAAGGAGTCGAAGGAAGAAGAAATGGGTTAAAGTCCCGTTCTTAAAGCGGCTAAGAGACAAGAGTCTCATTTATTATTTCATTTCATTTAATTATTGTTGTCTTTATTTATTTTATTGGTCATTTATTTATTCATTTATTTTGGCCTTGAAGCCAAAGTTGTATTTAATATAGGTGGAGCAAGACTCGAGCCAAAGGCTCGAAAAATAGTTTAGGACATATGAAATGGTTCGGAAGCACAACTAGACTAGGACAGGTTTCGTTGATTTGGGTCCAATGGCCTAAATCCTTTACTTTCTCCTCCCTTCCCCTTTTATGTGTTTATTTGTTTATTAGTTTTTTTTAGACTTAGTTAAAATCCCTACTAAGCCGCTTAAATCTATTTTACACAAGTCTTTTTAAAAAAAAATAAAAAAATCAAATCACTATTTCAACAAATTAATCTTTTCAGAAGTTAATCAAAAGATGTTTTCAAGCAGTCCGGATAACCACAAGTTAGCGGACGTTTTAGGTGC
>NW_025835834.1:0-1059 GCF_002878395.1 Capsicum annuum
ACCATTTACTAGAAGCCAAGCTCAGGAACTACAATGACTTCAAGGCATATTTATAAAAATGGATGCGGTTGAGCTTGTTTCGAACTCAACCAATGGAGTGTGTACCTTGACGTGTGAAGAATTACCTAAGATTCTCAAAATACACCCCAAGGATGCCCGAAAACACTCCACACCCACCACCCTTTCATTAAGGGTAAAAGGGTCCTTTTGCCAACCTTTTGTAGTAGACTATTAAAGCGTGTCCTTTAGTATTGTTCTTTAGTTAGCTTATTCTTGAAATAACTTGTTGTAACACCCCAGAAAATGGGTCCCGGAGAGTCACGCGGTGCTTGAGGCTACGAGTAACCCCAAGCTAACCCTTTGAGCCATTTTCATTCAGTTCAACAAAAATCAATGGTGTTTCCATAAATAACCCTCAAATATCAACAGAGTAATCATCATCCAAGAATTAAAAAACTTCAGAAAGATAACAAAATACGACCTATTAGTCAACTCCCAACATCTATACTAGTCTGACAAGCCTCTGAGAAAATCAATAAAACCAGCGGGCCATTGAGATATGCCCCAACTGACTCATACTCAGTTATCAAATGTAAATGATTTCGTGAATCTAACATCAAACATCACATCCTCGGAACATGAGGACTCACCACAACAGAGAATGTAGAACAGCGTGCCTGAAGAATCACTGTCAAACCTGGAACTGAGCACTTGAACCTACATTTCGAGAAAATACAGCCCACATCCGAAGATGTGGGTTAATACCATGGAAAGGAATCGAGTATATGGGGGTGTATGCAGTTGTATAAACATCATCATCATAAATATTTATAAGAAATATGTAGGATGTATAAAAGACTCACATAGCTCGAAGAAAATCATCATAATCATGAGAGGATGAAATAAGTACAATAACACATGTGATTCATCATATAATTTATCAATCACTTTCAGTTCATCAAGAATATCAATTCTCATCATGTAAATATCATTTAAATCTTTCGAAACAATAACTTTCACAATTCCACTTTCAAATCACTTCACCATTCACCATAGACT
>NW_025835835.1:0-1055 GCF_002878395.1 Capsicum annuum
GAGGTGTTAATTTACCTGCTAGAATATCACTTAGTTCTATCCAAGACCTCAAAATTGCGATTCCATTTTTGTACAACTTGCAGAGTAACTTAAATATTTAAAGATCTAAAGTTTGGAAAATCAAATTCATAAATAGATGGAATGTCTGTGTTTGAGCTTCATACGTCATGAAAGTACGAGGTATGAAGTTGGGAAGGATTTGGTGGAGCCCAACTTCAAACTTGATAGTCTGTATTTAGAAATTTTAGATTCCTGATTTGAACTTTATATCTGCATGTCTAAAATTTAAAACTTTATGATAAAGATTTTTGAAAAAGAGGGCTATATATGCACTCGGCCCCTTTAGAATTCTCTAATTGGGCCTTCGCAATCTCTAGATTTGATTCCAGTGCGAGTCGACCACTGGGTTAGGCCCAAATATTGAATGTTTCTCAAGCAAAAAGGTAGTGAATGACCTGTTTGCCCTGTTGTAGAAAAGAAATGACCTACCTAAAATATATCCCATAGATTTTGACTTAAAAAAACACATGTTATTTAGTATTTACCTATAAAAAATAAAAAAATGTCACACTATAGACTAGAGGTGCATAGCCCGTGTCAGCACGGGCCCAACACTATAAATATTTTTTAGCACTAAAATTCGATATTGATGAGATATAAACATAAATGTACACTGATTTAATTAAATATTATTAATTCTAATATATAAATGACTTATAATAATTAATTAGGAGTAAGATAGTAAAAAAAATATTATTAATTCTAATATATAAATGACTGATAATAATTAACCAGGGGTAATATAGACAGACATATCATCTATTTTTAATTAAATATTATTAATTTTTTAATAAATAAATGACTTATAATAATTAATTAGGGATGATACAGTAAAATTACGGTTAAAGTAGCTGAAACAAACATCATAAATATCTAATTTTTAATTAAATATTATTAATTCTAATATATAAATGACTTATAATAATTAATTAGGGATAATATAGTAAACTACGGAGCAATTAGGGGTAATATAGTAAATGATAGGGGTTAATATA
>NW_025835836.1:0-5866 GCF_002878395.1 Capsicum annuum
CAATCTGACTTCAATTTCACACTTTTTCTCTCTTTATTGTCTGATTTTTTTTGAGTTTTTCCCTCACTATTTTTTTTTAACTCTGTGTTTCTCTAAGTGTGTGTACTTTTTGCCTTCTTTTTTTTTTTGCTGTTTCAGTGTCTGATGTCTATTAGATCAAATGTACGTTCTTTGGGGGTGAGAGTTCTTTTTGTAGAGGGATTTTGGGAGGGGGGAAAGGGGGGGAGTAGTTATCTTATCAGATGGGATAGAATTTTTTTGAATTTTGAAAATATTTTTTTTAATTGAAGACAATAAAAATAATAATAATAATAATAAATAATAAAATAATAATAACAATAAATATAATAATAATTCATTAATTTTATATTAATCAAAACATACTAACAATTTATAAATAGACAAAAATAAATTTAATAAAATAGTATTAAACTACTAATTTATTTATTAAATTTTATAAAAAGGGAAACTATTTTTAAGTTTTGTATTATTTATTTTTTATTAGTTTTTTTTTAAAATAGAATAAAAATAAAAATAAAATATCTCAAAATTAACTTCATTTAATTATTTATCTTTTAATGAAAAATTTATTAAAATAAAATAAGAATTTAAATAATATTATATCAAATATAAATATTTAATGTCAATATATATATATATTAAACTCGGGAGGGTCAAAATCACGTATCAACATTTTGTCCCTCTTTGTTTGAAATCTCGAAGAGTTTTCATACAAAGAAGTAGACAAATAGATGATTTTTGACTCTCCGATTATTCTAAAAGTAAAGATAAAATAAAATAAAAGATGTGACCGAGTCCTGGTTTTGGACCACCTACATATCCCGGGTTTAAAGGGAATCAGGTCACATGTAGTTCAATGAGATAAAATGGTGAGATAAAGAGTTAGAGTTCGAGTCAGGTTTCGTCGAGTTTACGGTTCACTCCATTCTTCTTTTACATTAAAATGAATAACAAAAAAAATGAAAAATACAAGTGAAAATTACAATCTCTAGAATCTTGATTCTAATCTTCGTGACTTGAACTTGAAAATTCACCCGATTCTTCAGGCTGGATCCTGGCTTGCTTTTCCTTCGCCCTGTTCTTCAGGCGGACTCATGAACTTGATTTTCTTCACCCTGTTCTTTAGGCGGGCTCCTGGACTTCCTTTTTTTTCACTCTGTTCTTCAGGCGGGCTCCTGCACTTACAATTTCTTCACCCTGTTCTTCAGGCGAGCTCTTGGACTTACAATTTCTTCACCCTATTTTTTAGGCGGGCTCTTGGACTTTCTCTTTTCTTCACCCTGTTCTTCAGGCGGGCTCCTGGACTTTCTTTTTTCTTCACCCTGTTCTTTAGGTGGGCTCCTAGACTTCCTTTTTCATCACTCTATTCTTCAGGCGGGTTCCTGAACTTATAATTTCTTCACCCTGTTCTTCAGGCGGGCTCCTGGACTTACAATTTCTTCACCCTGTTCTTCAGGCGGACTCCTGGAGTTTCTTTTCTTTTTTACCCTGTTCTTCAGGCAGGCTCCTGAACTTACAAATTTCTTCACCCTGTTCTTCAGGCGGGCTCCTGGACTTCCTTTTTCTTCACCCTGTTCTTCAGGTGGGCTCCTGAACTTACAAATTTTTGATTTTTCAAATATGTTCTATAACTGAGATCCAGCATAGTATGCTGTAATCATGACTCTTACATTGACAGAAGTATGAAATTGCATCCTTTATTTGAAAACTTTCTGTTTCTATTTCAAACAAAATAAAGATAAATTGTGAGTTTTAAGAACACATGGTGGTTGGTTTGTGGTATTTGGCTCTTGAATTGACCGTTTGCACTTGACATGCTCAAATCCTTTTCCAATCATTGATAGATATCCATTGACTTGTCACACTTCTGAACCGAAATTCTAACTACTGAGATTCTCAACTCAAAAGACATTTCTCTTGTATAATATCTCAGAATTTAACATTCCATACACCCTTTATCTTTCAAAGAGTCAAAAACTGTCAAATCACAATCATTCTGAATACTTTATTATACTTTGAAATATTGTCCTTGTACATTGACCCTTTGTCTTGCTTTTTTCCATTAAATAAGTTGATAGCAAGTTTGAAATCATTTCTCACTAGACCTGACATGAATTTGACTCAAAAACACATACAAGACAACAAAATTTTCGTTTGATGACAAGGACACAAAAATAAAAATAAAAATAAAACAAAAAGAAAAAAGACAATAATTATCTCTTTTTTAAAACCAAAAAAACTTATCTGAACGTGGAAATCGATTCTGGTGATTATGAAATGCATTTTGAATCAAACAACCAAATCTATCCACACCAATCATTACAATTTTTTGTCCATTAATTGAGCTTGAAATTTAGCCAATCTTGAACTTGTTCCTTCTGGATAACAACTCTCCTTCGGCTATTGACACCTCAATGGGTTTTTTCCAAAGAGCCTATCTCATTTTCACTTCTTTCTCAGTTTACAGTCGCCTTATGGTGCCCAACAGGGTTTTCACCAATGAAACTCTCTCTTTTTCATTCATTTTTTTTAAATAAATACCCAAAATATGAAATATCATGCACTCATAACATGTTTAACCTTGACATTCTCAAAGATTAATCTGAAGGTCTTTCTTTAGTTGTAACTTGACTTTTGGATAGGGGTAGAAAGAAAGGTCGGTATGAGGCTCAAAGTTTACACAAAATTAGGTAAAACATTCAACTTTTGGAATCAATTCTTTTAAGAAAATAAAATTTGCCCCAATTTAATTTCATTCTGGGTATTTAATTTTTCTTTTGGTTGGACCGAACCCCGGAGTAGGGTTGCCTACGTATCTTGTCATAGCAAGAATCAGATCGAACGTAGTTCAGGAAAGTCATTCTCTTTTTTTTTAATGAACCTGGACTCTCATTTTTCTTTTCTTTGATTCTTCTCTTTTTGGGATTCATTTTTTTTTCAAGTCCACTTTTTTTTTCTGACTCTATTTTCTTCTTGATATTTTTTCTAACTTCATTTTTTCTTGACATTTTTCTGACTCCATTTTTTTTACACTTTCTTTTTATTTATTTTTCAAACTCTATTTTGATTCCAAAAGAGGGGTACAAAATAAAGTAAAACTAAATTCAAAAGGGGTAACAAAGGATGACACAATATTTGGATAGCAGAATGAAATGCCTTCGTCATATCAATCTTTAAAAACGGAAGAACATAACATGCAATCCGAGGGTGAAACATGAGATCATACATATCTTTTCAACATTGACCTTCACTAAGAACGTGCACATGTGTCACTTCTTTCATGCTTATGAAACATACAAGTCTAATTGTGTTGTACTTTCGCCACACAAATGACTCATGTCTCTTTGGGAGCTAACTTTCTTTCATTTTTCCTGACGATGGAGATTATATATCCTCCGATTGATCCCATTCAAAATACTTGAATTAGATCTTCTAATTGATGATCAAGTCATTTTTTATTTGCAAAGCGATTGCTCTAATTTCATTTATATTGCGATTTGACTTATTCTCAAACTGTTTGAAATCTTTTGCTTATATTCTGAAATACTTCCTCTTCATCGTATTCAATCTCTTTATTCATTATTTCATAATTAGATTGATTTTTAAGATTTGATTGATAATTCTTCATGCATGTCATATCATTAGAATCGGCATAGAAAGAACTGTATAATAGGAAATATATAAGTAAATACTAAACACAAAATAAAATAAAGGAAAATTATGTTTCATTAAAAAATAAAGATAGACAAAGTTTTAGCCTAAAATACCAAGGTAAAAATATGAATTACAACCCTAGAACGATTCAAATTGCAGAAAGACAAACAAACAAACTACCAAGACTCCTTCATAGTAGGGAGAGGAGTGACCTCCCAATTGTTAATCAAAAGAAAATGACTCTTTATTATTGGTCTGCGAAAATAGAAGACCGGGTAAGAAATTTTGTTGACCGAGAGGAAGGTGTAAGGAGCCCCTCGAGTCCCGTGGTTCAAGCACGGTCGTTTTATTGACTTATCTTGACTTAAATTATTTTAATAAATTATGTTATGGCCTAAAATCAATCATTTTTAATTATATCAAATACTTATCTATTATTTCATATTAAATAAATCGGTGAAAGTTTAAAAAAAATTGTCAAATTGATTTTAGAAAAAAGTATTTGCCAAGGTATATTTTTTACATCCTTAAATTTTAAATGTCTCGAAAAGATGCGTACACCGCATTCTTAATTGAGATAAAGTTTAGTTATGCCTAAAATTTATTTAATATTAAAAACCATTTATTTATTTATTCTAAATGTTATTTAACTTAAACAATAAAATTGAGTAAAATTCATTTAAAAGGATAAATAATTTAATAAATAATTAATAAATTTTATTAATAATAAATTTTATTAACAATAATAATAATAATAATAACATACCAATTATTTACTAAGATTCCCTAAGTGTTGTATATAAAATCACGTCATATAGACTAAACTAAATTAAACATGAAAAATTCTTAATGTAATTAGTATAATAAAATTACAATAATAAAAATAAAAATAAAAAAAATCTACTAAATAACAGATTTCAATCTAACTTATCAAATACTTTACACTTTATAATTTTTTTTAAAAAAAAAAAATTGGATAAATATTACATGAACCCACTTAATAAGAGGAATCAAAACATATCCACAATTGCATGTTACTTTTTATCTTAAATGAATAAAATATATTTTTTGTTATCTTAATTAAAAATTAAATTAACTAAAATCGAATATTCACATTCTTTACCATTTTTCATTAACTGCCGCTAAATTCATCTTCCTAAGTCCCAGCGCCACCGAGGAATGACCTTCTCGGCCAAATTTATTACGATCAAGAGAGAGGGAGCGGCGTTGGTAGCAATTTTCTAGAGTGGTTTTCGGCGATTTTGGTGGTGGATCAGTGAGGGCTGACGGAAAACGGTGTCAACGGTTTGAATGGTTCACCTCGATTGCCGGTGGTTTTGCCGGCGAAATGAAACAGCGGCGCACGAGGTTAATTCTAGCGCATCTGGGGTATCTTGGTGGCTGTTCGGAGATTTTCGGTGTGGACTCACTGGAAAAACTCATTAGATTAAATATTCACCATCCATTCCTCTACTTTCTGATCTCTCTCTCATTTTTTATTGTTGTTTTCTCCTCCGTTTTACTAACTTTTCGTCAATAGTTTTTTACTGTGTTTGTGCGTGTGACAGTATGTGAATGTGTTTTCGGATTGATGTGTGTGCTGTGTAAATTGTTATGAATACAGAAAACATAAAATATGTGATATGGTGTATGAATTATTGATTGAAAATAAGAAAATATTATGGGTGAGTGTACAGTGTGTGCATTTTTTATATTTTTTTGTCGGTAAGTACATGCATATATTAGTATATATTGCTACATTTATTTTTCTTGATTCAGTACAATAAACAAATAATATCACATAATAAACAATGAAATCATTAACATAAACTTAAACATGTTTTGATTTACTGTGAAAATTCATACAATAAATAACATAAACTCGAATAAGAATCTGTTTATGAACTAAAGCAGAAAACTTAAATATCGTCACCGAAAATTTGAACACCAATCTGACTTCAATTTCACACTTTTTCTCTCTTTATTGTCTGATTTTTTTGAGTTTTTCCCTCACTATTTTTTTTACTCTGTGTTTCTCGGTGTACTTTTTGTCTTTTTTTTCTCTGTTTCAGTGTCTGATGTCTGTTAGATCAAATGTACGTTCTTTGGGGGGTGGAAGTCCTTTTTATAGAGGGATTTTAGGAGGGGGGGGGCGAAGGGGGGAAGGGAGGGGAGTAATTATTTTATCAGA
>NW_025835836.1:5966-12456 GCF_002878395.1 Capsicum annuum
TTATCAGATAGGATAGAATTTTTTTGAATTTTGAAAATATTTTTTTTTAATTGAAGACAGTAAAAATAATAATAATAACAATAATAAATAAAGATAATAATAATTATAAATAATAAAATAATAATAACAATAAATATAATAATAATTAATTAATTTTATATTAATCAAAACATACTAGCAATTTATAAATAGACAAAATTAAATTTAGTAAAATAGTATTAAACTACTAATTTATTTAGATAATTTTATAAAAAGAGATACTATTTTTAATTTTTGTATTATTTATTTTTATTATTTTTTAATTAGAATAAAAATAAAATATCTCAAAATTAACTTCATTTAATTATTTATCTTTTAACGAAAAATTTATTAAAATAAAATAAGAATTTAAATAATATTATATCAAATATAAATATTTAATATCGAAAAATATATATATTAAATTTAGGAGGGTCAAAATCACGTGTCTACACTAATAAGCCATAAACTAGCCATAATAATGATCATAACAATGATAATAATAATATCAATAATAGCGCGAGTCCAAATAATCAATTACCTAGCCGAGTCTATGTGTACCTCCACTGCCCCAGGCTCGGAAGATTCAATCAACATACAACAATGCAAGACATAGTCATCACCCATATCTATGCGACCGTCTCATACCGACTGATAGACATAGGTGCATACTGGTGATAGGCGATGCACATGTAAAAATGAATGCAAGGTACACAATCAACATCACAATCTCATCATCGTAACCATCTTCATCATTAGAATCAACCTCTGTCCTTGTCGGGTATCAACATATCATCATAGTATCTTCCGGCCTTGCCGTGTGTCAATATCATCAACAAAGTATCCTCCGGCCTTGTCGGATATCAATATCATCATAACAGTATCCTCCGGCCTTGCCGGGTATCAATATCATCATAACAACATCCTCCGCCCTTGTCATGTATCAATATCATTATAACCATGAATACATATATATAGATATATAATAGGTGCACGGACTCAAGTCGTGGATAAAAGAGTAATTCTGTAAGCCTGTTGTCCAAAATAATATTCTGGACTAAGTCATTGTAAAAATGTAGAAAGGATCGAAATATCTCATGATCGGGGTAAATAATAGTGTCAAGTCATGGATCAAAATCTGTCTTAGTCAAATCTTTAAATAATGTTTTTAACCTCTTTTATACGTATAAACATTCCATTTAGTTAGGCAATTATTATAGTAAATAAATCCATGGTTATGGTAAAAAGTGGATTTTAATCCTTATTTACGAAAAACAGTTTTAAAGTTGTATTTCAACTAGGATCATATCAATACCAATATAATAATCATGAATGTACCGAATCTATGTAGTCATCACCAGTATTCAGTTAATGAAATCATAAGCAACATAAACATATATGAATTCATATTCTACAACTGTATCCTCTACAAGGATAAATACTTCTCGAATATCCAACCAATATCATAACATGGCCCTTGACCCAATAATATGTCCGGAATAATCACAACATCATAATCACGTTCTTAGGCTCATATACATATATGAAACCTATATCGACAATCATATTTATAAGTCGTAGCATATCTATAATCATCTCACATATAGAAGACATCTCACATCTAGGAGGCATGATATCAATAAGCATATCACATTTATAAGACATCTCATATCTATAGATCATATCTCATGACTATGAGGAATATCACCTCTTTAGGCCAAATATCAAGTCTAAGGGGAAATAGTATCTCTATTGGCCAAATATCAAGTCTAAGAAGAAATGACATAACTGTGGGTCAAATATCAAGCCTAAGAGAAAATAGCATCTCTATGGGCCACAAATATCAAGTCTAAGAGGAAATAGCATCTCTATGGGCCAAATATCAAATCTTAGGGAAAATAACATCTCTAAAAGCCCACTATCACTTCTATAAGGAATATTATGACCATAAATATCAATCATAATTTCGGGGAACATCATCACAGTTTACCAAGTCACGAGGTAAGTTTATTCTAAAGGCTCACTACACTCAACTAGGCCTAACATCCACAACTAAGTCCACAATGAATAACACAAGTCTTAGCCTAAGTGGGTTGGATGATCCCACTTCTAATCCTCAATTTTCATAATTAGGCAAACTACACCCCAAACTAGGCTAAGGTATCTAGTTCAACTTCTAGATGTCAAGTAAGCCATAACCAATCCTAAGATGTGAACTTCGCTAGAAGCATGGACATTTAAGCCAATCCTATCCAAATTATGATTTCTAGATCACTATTATAGCCCAACTAAGGTTAAGCATACTAACCATGATTCTAACACATAAACCACATCCCAAACCTAGCATACTATCATATCCATGCTACAAATTAGCTTAATCTAGGAAAAAGGTAATAGAGTTCTAAAAGGGTCATATAATATTTAAACCAACTAGATGTCGTACAATAGAATATTATGACATGCACGATATTCACACTAGGAAAATAACAATATGGAGAGTGTAGTAATTAATAACTACTCTTTCATCCTTCATTAGAGGTCTCGAACTCGAGATTGTGGATATGAAGTAGATTGTGTTACAGAGTGCTTTATCTCCAACATAAGACTTTTTAGCATGAATTTTAATCTAATTGAATCTCAACATAAGTATCAAATTAAACAACCAATAAAAAAAAGTCCCTTCCTTATGAAGAATTCACACATTTCAAACGATCACAACTTTTTGGTAGGCCTTCCTTAATCATTTTCTTGGCCATATGGACCTTGATTCTTGATGATAACTTTTTTTAAGACCTAGTATATTGTATTACTCTAGTAAATTACTACATATCATTAATTTTTTAAACAAATTTTATTGGAGTTTTGAAGTAACTAGTAAAGTTATTGTCATGATCACAAATTCAAGTCGTGAAACAGCCAATGCAAAGTAAGACCGCATAAAATAGACTCTTATAATTCTATTTTTCACCAAACTTTGCGCAAAGTGAAAGTTTTAGTGCACCAGGTCATAACCTTTTACCTTATTAGGGGTACCCCACTAGTGACAAGTTCTCACATGGTCACTACCTAACTTTACTGACTGCATTTTAGGTTATCATTTTGATAGGTTTTGGTCGGTGTCAAAATCCACTATTTAACTTTTGGTACATTTAGCATGAAAAATTTTTATGATCGAGAAATTTGTCTAGAGCTGATCTTTTGAATAAATTTTAACATTCGAGCTTATCATTTTGATGGATTTAGTCGATGTTGGAAATCAACTCTATATTATTTTGGATTAATCGTTATTTTTGAAACTCAAAAGATAATGGGTAGAGAACGATCTAAATTAAAAAAAAAGGGATCATCAAACCCCAGTAACATTGGAAAAAATGTTGTATATATATGTATATACTTTGAAAAAGCAATATATATTTGATTTCTGACTCTAGCAAGTCCACCCTTTTACCATTTTCAACTTAAAATATAAAAATTAATTTGCATGACACTGGACTCGAACTTGTCACCTAAAATAAAAGTCCATCATCCGAATTCGCTAATTGAGCAAACCCCAGGTAGCTTCACTTACCATGTGTTCAAAAGCTATATGCATTATTGAGGAATGGTGATTATGTGACAAGCATATTGTAACATATTAGTGTATCGATCGAATGAGAAATATGAATATTTTAATTTCCATAAACATAATAATATCTGATACGATGTTATTAAAGTTGGTATAACAATATTCGATGATGTTATTAATGTTTGTATAATATATCAAAGTTTGGTGTATATTACACTTTAAGGTGGGTGTTTGTGACATGTAATGAATCCATATGTACCATTAAAGGTTGTGGTGCAGCGGATGGGGCTACTCCTCCTTTAACCAGAGGTCTTGGGTTCGAGCTCTATGTACGAAAAAATTCTTGGTAGAAAGCGCTTCTCTCGAATGGGCCCTACGCAGCGTGAATCTAAATTAGTAGGACTCCAATGCGAATATCGAACATCGGATAAAAAAAAATGAATCCATCTGTATTTTTTGTACCAAGTCCAACCTAAAGGTCCTAATATACCTACCCCCACTTCTATATATCAAACTAGCTAACATCAAAAGGAAGAAATTAGGCATTCCTTTAAGGTGAAAAGAAAAATCATGTCAAATGTGTCTCATTGTTAAACATGTCAAATGCATTTCCTACTCCTACTTCTATATATCAAACTAAGCTAATATCAAAAGGAAGAAATTAGGCATTCCTCTAGGGTGAGAAGAAAAATCATGTGAAATGATGTGTCTCATTGTTAAACATTCAAATGCATGGGTGGATTGGTAAATGAAATGAATTGAGCATCTTAAAGTCTCGAATTTGATTTCTAACAGAAACAAAATAACAGGTGAATTCTTTCGTCCGATATCACTATTATTCAAAAAGAAAAAAGAGTACTAAATAAAAAGCTCATCAAGTATTTTTATGTATATATACAAAATGACTAAAGTACCTCTCATGTATTAATGCTTTTTTTAAAGTAAAGCACATATGATACTCCTTGTGGCTTATAGTATTACTAGTTTAGGTGTGCGCGCCTTATGCGTGTACCTCACGTTAATGAATTCAAATGTTAATAAAAATATAGTATAAATAATAATTTGAATATCTTTTTACCTGCAGAGTTCATGCCACTTAAATAAATTGTAATAGCACTTTGATTGAGTGTTATTCAAATTTTGCTAATATCTCATTTGTTGGATTAATTATTGTTTTCCATACCAAAAAAAACAAGTCATCATAAATAATATCTGCTCGTGTCATATGTTTGACGAAATTAAGTTACTTTTTAGTATCTAAAGTGATGAAGTGATTTATATTATTATTTAAATATAAATTTACAACAATACTATTAGTATAAATATTATTAACACAATCAAGAATACAAAGTAAAAAAAGAAAAGAAACATGGTAAACTCTACCATTACTTTAATTTAGATTTCAAGATATTAAAATCTTGTAATTTGTGGTAAAAAAATCGTACTTGAGTCACATTCCTAAAAGGAAGCAAATAAAAATTTAGTATTTTATTTAGATTTATAATCTATTTAAAATTAAGATGCCTTTAGCCAATTAATTAATAATATTTATATTAGTTGTGTCTCTTTATTTATATTTAGATTATTCTCCAATAACTATCGCATGTAGGAAAAAGGAACATGTTTAGGTAGAGAATTTTATCATCAATTAACTCTTTATAGTATCTATTATTATAGAAATAAATTTATTGTGATTTAAGTTTTATTTTCTAAAGTCTTAATATGTTTTTGAAGTTAACAATAATAAATTATCATGTATTATTGATAGACAATTGCTAATTGAGAAGATTTAATATAAATAAAAATACCTTGAATGTTAGAAATTTCAACAACTTGGTGTTTGTTTCCATGCTCTTCATGATTATGACCTCATGGATACACTACATTCGAAATAAAATTGAAGGTTATTAACATGTTTAGGAGTTATACACATTACTTTTTTCATAGAAATTCAATAGTAAGCTAACACACAAATTAAACATAAAGAAAAAAAATCACACAAGATTGACGATTATAAAAGAAAGTACAAAGTACAGAAAAGATACAAAGAATTAAAAAAAATCATTGAACAAACTCCATGTAAGCAAAAAAAAAAACATGATCCTATAAAGTATAAATTCAAGCTCGAGACTGAACACATAAACAAAAAGAATTCACTGATAAAATTTTGGCATTCGACTACATAATTTATATTAGTGTTTATATATGTACTATTATGCCTATAATTGTATGACAAGTTTTTTAATGTAGTAGGCAACTTTTATTCTTTTTCAAAAAGTTTGTAGTTTTTCAATAAAACAAAAAGTAATATTAGCTTACCAAGTTTACGGTAACTATATTTATGGTAATATTTATTTTTTCAAGAAATATATTTTTTTATATTTTAGGACTCTTAATTTCCTTCCATATATTTTAGGACTCTTAATTTTTCCATATATTTTAGGAATCATATTTTTATATTTTAGGATTCTTAATTTATTTCCATATATTTATTTTATTATCAGTTCCATATATTTTAGGAGACCTTAATCTTTAATTTAATAAAATAATAATTGAATAAAATTTTTAAAAAGATGAATTTATCTACTGTAGAGAATTTTAAGAAAATTATTTTTTCTAAAAATTATTATATTATATTTTTTTTTTTGGTTTCACGTAGGGGTGGTTTTTTTTTTTTTTTTTTATAATTATAATTTTTTAATTATGATATTATATATTTTTTGGTGGAATAGATATGCATTAATTAGTATATTATTTTTTTTTTGGTTTCACGTAGTGGTGGACTTTTTTTAGTTACAATTTATTTTATTATTATATTAGTTTGGGGTTTTTGTTAATTATAAATTTTTATTATCATATTATTTCTGGATTTTTTTAATTATAATTTTTTATTATTATATAGTTTTT
>NW_025835837.1:0-3101 GCF_002878395.1 Capsicum annuum
GCACATGTATACGTTAAATATATATTACTTTAGAAAATATATACACACACACACACACACATATATATATATATATATCATTCAATTTATATGTACTTCTTTAAATATAACATACACTACAATATATACACACACTATAATATAGTTATATACTAATTTATAAAACATATACACATGTATACGCTAAATGTATACGTTTATAGAAGATATAGACACATATATACGTACCATTCAATATATATGTACTTTTTTGAATAATATATATACTGTAATATATACACACACTATATATATAGTTTTATACTAATTTATAAAACATATACACATTTATACGTTAAATATATACTACTTTAAAAAATATATACACATATATATGTATCATTCAATATATGTACTTCATTAAATAAAACATATACTACAATATATATATACTACAATATATACATACACTAAATATATAATTATATACGAATTTATAAAACATATACACATGTATACGTTAAATATATACGTCTATAGAAGATATATACACATATATACGTACCATTCAATATAGATGTATTGCTTTAACTAAAACATATACTACAATATACTGAATACTACAATATATACCTACACTATATATATAGTTATGTACTAATTTATAAAACATATACACATGTATACGTCAAATATTTACGTCTATTGAAGTTATATACACATATATACGTGCCATTTAACATATATGTACTACTTTAAATCAATCATATACTACAATATCTACACACACTATTTATATAATTATATACTAATTTATAAAATATATACACATGTATACGTTAAATATATACTACTTTAGAAAATATATATACATATATACGTACCTTTCAATATATGTAGTTCATTAAATAAAACATACACTAAAATATATATATATACTACAATATACGCACACACTAAATAAATAGTTATATACTAATTTATAGTAAAACATATAAACATGTCTACGTTAAATATATACTACTTTAGAAAATATACACACATATATACATATCATTCAATATATAAGGACTACTTTAAATAAAATATACTACAATATTTATACTACAATATATACACCTACTATATATATAGTAATATACTAATTTTGTAAATATATACACATTTATACATTAAATATATATGTTTATAAAAGATATATACACATATATACGTACCATTTAATATATATGTACTACTTTAAATAAAACATATACAATAATATATATACTACAAGATATAGACACACACACACTATATAGCTATATACTAATTTATAAAACATATACACATGTATACGATAAATATATACTACTTTAGAAAATATATACACATATATACGTATCATTCAATAGATGTACTACTTTAAATAAAACATATACTACAATATATATACCACAATATATACACACACTATATATATAGTTATATATTAATTTATAAAATATATACGCATGTATACGTTAAATATATATTACTTTAGAAAATATATACACATATATATGTACCATTCAATATATGTACTTCCTTAAATAAAACATATACTACAATATATATACAATCTACAGTATATGCACACACTAAATATATAGTTATATACTAATTTATAAAAAATATACACATGTATACATTAAATATATACTACTTTAGAAAATATACACACGTATATACGTACCATTCAATAAATGCGTACTACTTTAAATTAAATATACTACAATATATACGCACACTGTATATATAGTTATATACTAATTTACAAATCATATAAACATGTATACGTTAAATATATAAGTCTATTGAAGTTATATACACATATATACGTACCATTCAAATATATGTAGTATTTTAAATAAAATATACTACATATATACTACAATCTATACACATACTATATATATAGTTATATACTAATTTTTACTATATATACACATGTGTACGTTAAATATATACTACTTTTAAAAACATATACACATATATACGTTCCATTCAATATATGTACTATTTTAAATAAAACATATGCTACAATATATACACACACTATATATATCTAGTTATATACTAATTTAGAAAACATATACGCATGTATACGTTAAATATATACTACTTTAGAAAATATATACACATATATACGTACCATTCAATATAAGTACTTCTTTAAATAAAATATATACTACAATTTATATATACTATAATATACACACACACTAAATATATAGTTATATACTAATTTATTAAACATATACACATGTATACGTTAAATATATATATACTTTAGAAAATATACACACATATACGTACCATTCAATATATACGTACTACTTTAAATAAAATATACTACAATATATACACATACTATATATATATAGTTATATACTAATTTAAATAATATATAAATTAAAAGATTCAATTTTTTTTCCTAAAAAAATAAATTAACCGGGTTGGGCCGAGCCGGTTAACCGGCGGGCTTGGACCAATTTTGGTTCGGGCCAGGTTAATCGGGCCCAAAAAATTAACCCAACCAGAGACCTGATACCCTACAGTCCATAGACTGACCGGGCCGAGTTTGTTAGTGGGCTGGGCTGGGCTAGGTCAACTCGGGGCGTTTGACAGGCATAAGTCAAAGTCCCGTACACAAAACAAGAAGAACTTCAAACAGTAAAGAAAAAATTAAGTAACTTGCAATAGAAAGTCTAGTTTACCTGATAGTGTAGAATATTTTGTACACTAACGATACACAAAACTTAAATTCATTTCTAAGTCCTTTACCTTAGGTGAAATTTCGGCATGGTCCCAGCCTTGCTTTTGTTAACACATAATAAACTATAGGCATAATATATAAACACACCTTTTATAACTTGACTTTAGATCATCGATATAACCTCTAATTTTGAATATACATGAGACATTTAAATTTATATAATATTAAATAAGAAGACACACATGTCCAATGACGAACCAATGTTATGTAATATGGGTGGTTAAGCACCCATTGCTTTTTGTAACAAACGCTATTATTTATGTACAAAATATGGTAATTCTATTCAAATATATATATATATATATATATATATATATATATATAT
>NW_025835838.1:0-1313 GCF_002878395.1 Capsicum annuum
AGCAAAGGTTATTGTTGGCGTTACTTCAACGACTTTTGCCGGAGCAACGCCGGATACACAAATCTCCGGCCAGATTTGACCCATTTTCCATCAAACAGTAGTGAACGGAAGGGGTTAAGGGGCGGAACCATTGGTGATGCTTTCAACGGAGGATAAGAGAGAAGAGAGGAGGGGCGACACTGGTCGATAGCCTGCCGGTTGGTTCGCCGGCGGCTGGCCGGCTCTTTGGAGCAGACGGCGAAAGTTTATGTTGGTTTAGAGAGAGAAGGAGATAGAGAGAAGGTGGAGAGAGATAAAGGAAATGGAAGGGATATGGTGCGATCCGTCGGAGCTCCGGTGGAGATGGGTGGGGCAGCCATGGAAAGTAAAGAGTGAGAGAAGAGAGATGTAGATTTTGTGCGTGCAGTGTATTTGCTTGTGTTTGTGTTTGTGTGTGTTGTGTGTGTTCTGTGTGTATGTATGTAGTGTGTATTTAAAGAAAAAGGTGTCGATATATTTTGTGGCTACCCTTATTTCGTGTTATTTGTCTCTTTTTTTTATGTTGTATTATATTGTGTAAAAAATAATCAATTCGATTCAGTGTTTGTGAATCATAAAAAATATAAAAAAAAATTGTAATTACAAAAAAATATAAAGAATGTCAAAAATAATGAAAAAAATATAATTAATTAAAAGTATTATAAAAATATGATGTCATGTCACGTACGTGTGTTTATTATGTATTTATTATGTGTATGTATATTGGGTGTTTAAAAATAAAAAAAATAATTATAATGAAGAGTAAATACATAATTACCCCACTGATGTTGGTCGAGATTTTTAAAAAGACACCTAAACTTTGAATTCAATCCATTGCCCCACAATTCTTACTTAATTCGTTGCAGACACACTATTTTTTGCTGAATCTCGTCACAACAAGGAGAGTGAAATACACACGTCAATCAAGTGTTGTCATGTGTCAAATACGTTTAATTTATTTATTTATTTATTTTTAATAAAATTTTACTTTTTATTTAATTTAACACCCCACCCCACCCCACCCCTTTTCTCCCTATCCCACCCCATCCAGCAACTCCTCCCCAGTAGCTCTCCTTCACTCCCTACCCCCATTCAGCAACCCCCCCCCCCCCTTCAACACCCCCACCGCATCAGCATCTCCCCCAAACCCCCCCCCCGTCACCATTCTCTCTTCCCGTCTATTTTTTCCTCTTGATTTTGTATGCTCTCTCTCTGGAATACATAACGTTCACAACGTTCACTAACCCTAACGTCGCCGACCCAACGTTCACTGACCCTTGACCAACCGACGTCGG
>NW_025835839.1:0-1636 GCF_002878395.1 Capsicum annuum
AGCTGTACCAATATCCGGTACAGCTAGTCCGGTTCAAACGGTGACCGGTAAAGACAAATCAAATCCGTTAATGGCTGTCACTTTGCCAAAAAGTGAGGATGAAGGATGTTCTTCATCAAAAGCTAAATTAACTAAATCTGGACATAGGACTTTAAAGAAGACTTTAATATCTAAGAGAAAAAACGAAACAATAGAGACAATAATTAAACAGACTCTAGACAGATTCTTCAGCAAACAAACACAAGATAAATACATGGATGAACAACCAGACGAACAGCCCACTAATTCAGACAGAGCTGTGCCAGAAATAAATACTATAGATAATAATTATGCTAGATCAGACGAAGAAGATAATATTGCACAATTCCAGGATGCTCAGGATCCATATGAAGACGACGACTCAGGCATGAGCTTCGACTCCATAGCCCTGCACAACTGGTAGTTGCTAACCCGAATTTAAAATGGACAATAGGACATAGAACACAACATATAATGGATATGGATTTTGTCTAAGAGAAGGAGATATATAATAGTTTGGCCCTAAATATCCTCTAGCATGATTAGTGGCTTCGGTAAAATCATTAAAACCTTTCTTTGCTATGTGTGGTTGTAGTTTTACTTTTCCATTTCCCAAGGTTATTCCTAGGAAATTAATATAAGTCTTGCATAATTCCATCTTCTTTTTACTTATTATTATGTCATGTTTAACAAATAGTCTAAAGATTATTTGTAAGTGTCCTAAATGTTCTTGCATATTTTGACTAAATACCAAAATATCATCTACATATACTAATATAAAAGTTTATATTCTCCAAATATGTTATCCATTTTTCATTGGAAAATGGGCGGAGCCGTCTTTAATCCAAATGGCATGACTAACCATTCAAAATATCCGCTTGGACATGTGAATGCTGTCCATTCTATGCTATCTGGATGCATTTTGACTTGCCAGTAGCCTGACTTACAGTCAAATTTACTATAAACCTTTTTATTTTGAATTCTATTAATTAACTCACTTTTATCTGGTAGTTTGTAAGCATCTGTTCTAGTATTATCATTTAATCTTTTATAATTAATTACCATACGAGCTTTACCCCTTACTTGTTCACTATGATTTCTTACCATAAAGGCCGCTGATCTATGTTTAGAGGTGGATCTGTGCCAGAAATAAATACTATAGATAATAATTCTGCTAGATCAGACGAAGAAGATAATATTGCACAATTCCAGGATGCTCAAGATCCATATGAAGACGACGACTCAGGCATGAGCTTCGACTCCATAGCCCTACACAACTTGGATACGTAAAGATAATCTACAGTTTTCACAGTCTGTATTATTAGTTAGCATGGTCAAGTGGGGATGCCCACTTTATGTCTTGTAATAGTCAGAGTCAGAGTGCTTCCTTTATCACTACTTTCCAAAAGAAAGAAAAACTGTTGAAGCACGCGTCAAAATAAGTTTGAAAGAAAATTAATAACGCATGTGACGATGGGGCCCAAAGAGTACCCGACTTGCATTATTAAAGTTTTCTTTCTTATCCCTTATCTAAAAGTGTCGGCCAATTGTCCTAAGGCCACGTAGTAGTTTTTAGAACCACTCCTTTATGTACATTTTGCCTATAAAAGGCGCACAT
>NW_025835840.1:0-1792 GCF_002878395.1 Capsicum annuum
TGTTCATCCAAGGGCCCTTTCACCCTTGGAGTTTAAGAAACCCTTTTTAAAGATCATAAATCATGATTTTCATGTTGTGGGTTTTTTGTATTCATGTTAATCTTGTTATGTGATTTCCAAGATGATGTCTTTAATGAATTTCATGAATTTATATTAGCATGTAGGTTGAAATCTTTGAAATTGAAGTGATTAATGTAGCCATGATGTATTGAATTATTATTCATGCCCAAGTATAATGTGATGCCTCCCATGTGTTTGCCAAAATGCCTAAGTGAATTAATTGTGCAATTTGATTTGTTGTTGATCTTAATTATGAACTCATGAAAGATCTACATGTCTAAATGACTCCCATGTTAAAGCTATGCCTTAAAGGTATTTTGCCAGAATGACTATGTAAATTGTTAGTGTACTTATGACATGATAGCATGCATCTTTATATATGTACAAGTTCAAGATTTACAAGTGTTTGATGAAATACCTTAAAAAGTGAATTATGAACATGTGGCCATTGTATTGCCTTCAAGATTTATGTTATGCTTTACTCTTTACCCTATCAAGTCCTGGGGGTATTTCATACCCGATAATTTAGCTGTATACCTAGAGCCAGTGTCAGTTACAGAATAGTCTCAGTCAGGTCACGATTAGTGGTACTTTTAGTCAATTCCAGAATCCAGGAAACTCAGTACTAATCCAGTCCAGTAATAGTTTAGTCAAGCCTAGTATGAACTAGGAAATCAATTCACTGTCTATTCTGTTGGGAGTAGGATTAAGCATCGAGTGAACCCAAGGATGGGGACTCACCTGCCAGTAGAGGGTGTGATTCTTATAAGCAATCCTTGCGTTCCAAAACTACGTATCCAGTGTAGGTTGAGACATCAAACCTGCCATTCGAGGGATGATGAGGTGTTTTAACCTGTTAGTTGAGGGCTCCACCATTCTCATTTAAGTACCTGCTAGATAAGGGTATCTCTTCAGTTGTCTTTACCCGTGGCACGGTATTGACACTCTTCCAATTGGTGTTATAGGTTGGACCCTAAAATCTATTTAGAAAAAGGGCACGTCGATTAGATGATTACCTCCCACAGTCTCAGTTTCAGATTCAGTCTCAGATTAGAACTCAGTATAATTTTACAGACTTCGAGATTGTCAGATACAGTCATCCAGGTAATCAGTAATACAGTATCAATAAATTCAAATATCAGTAAATTAGTATTCAAACTCAGTATCTGATATCATCATAATTTCAATTACAGTCTACGTATTTCTACATGCATTCCCATTCAGTCATATCCATGTTATTCAGTTAGTATTGTTCATGCATTATGAACTCATGCATTCCAGCCTAACTCACTGAGCTTACCAGTACATTCAAAGTACTGACACATGTTTTTTATGTTATGATGTCTTATATCATAGGTTCAGATGCACGGGCCCCAGAGCATCCTCAGTAGTACAGCTTCTCAGCAGACAGCAAAGTGGTGAGTCCTCATATTTTGAGGACATGATTATTTTTAGCATTTTAGTTATTTCAGCAGTCAGTCGGAATTAGTTGGGGACTTTGATGATAGGCGAAATTACGCGCCTATATCAATATATTTTGCCCATATTTTAGCCTAGTTTCGAGACCTAATTATCTATTTCGTACACTTTTAGTCCTTTTTCCTGTAAATGAGCTAACAAATGTGATTAGGAAAGTTTCAGGTATAAATGATGCAAAATACAGCAATTTATGGCTTACTTGACGCTAAAGAAAGCTCACAAACGAGATGGAAAGGAGCTGGACGCATAAAGG
>NW_025835841.1:0-1514 GCF_002878395.1 Capsicum annuum
TTTCAAGTGAAGTATGAGTTCGACGATAACTTTAATTTAGTGGTGTCAAGTGGGCTGGGGCCGGGCCAACCCATAACCTGCCCGTTAAAATTAATCGGGTTATGGGCTGGGTTGGATCCGGGTTGGGGTTAAGTGGGCTGGACCGATTAGGGCTCAACAGCAGAAATTTCAAAAACCACCCTAATCCGGTCCACTTAACCCAACCCGGTCAAACCCACCTAAATCCGGTTAAAAATCCACTCAAAAATTTAAAAAAAAAAAACTTTTTCTCAATATGCACAATATATACCCACCTATATACATTTTAAATACGTTAAAAAATATATATACACTATATCTATAGTATATACTACATTAGAATTTAAAAAATATATACACACACAATTACACATATATACGCACCATTCAATATATATGAATAGACGTACTACATTAAATAAAACATATACTACAACATATATATACTACAATATATATAAGTATATATATATATATATATATATATTATAGAGTCATATACTAATTTATAAAACATATACACATGTATACATTAAATATGCATGTCTATAGAAGATATATTCACAAATATACGCACCATTCAATATATATGTACCACTTTAAGTAAAACATATACTACAATATATGTATATACTACAATATATATATATATATATATATATACTAATTTATAAAACATATACTCATGTATACATTAAATATGCACGTCCATAGAAGATATATACACAAATATACGCACCATTCAATATATATGTACTACTTTAAGTAAAACATATACTACAATACATGTATATACTACAATATATATATATTTATATACTAATTTATAAAACATATACATATGTATACAATAAATATATACGTCCATAGAAGATATATACTCAAACATACGCACCATTCAATATATATGTACTACTTTAAGTAAAACATATACTACAATATATATATAGTTATATACTAATTTATAAAACATATATGCCTGTATACATTAAATATATACGTCTATAGAAGATATATACACAAACATACGCACCATTCAATATATATGTACTACTTTAAGTAAAACATATCCTACAATATATGTATATACTACAATATATATATAGTTATATACTAATTTATAAAACATATACGCATGTATACATTAAATATGCACGTCTATAGAAGATATATACACAAATATACACAACATTCAATATATATGTATTACTTTAAATAAAACATATACTACAATATATTTATATACTACAATATATATCTAGTTATATACTAATTAATAAAATATATATGGATGTATACATTAAATATGCACATCTATAAAAGATATATACCCAAATATATGCATCATTCAATATATATGTACTACTTTAAGTAAAATATATACTACAATATATGTATATACTACAATATATATATAGTTATATACTAATTTATAAAACATATACACATGTATACATTAAATATGCACGTCTATAAAAGATATATACACAAATATA
>NW_025835842.1:0-1433 GCF_002878395.1 Capsicum annuum
TTAAAGTTCAATTTTTATTCACTTTTACCCATTTTTATTTTATCCTATCGTGTACCCTCATCCATGTTATTATACCCTCACAAAATACAAAAAATAACAAACTCCCAAACAAATTCCATCCTATCCTAACCCCTACATCTTATCCTAATAACCCATCCAATCAAAATAAACCACATCACACCATACCCCACCCCCACCTCACCACTACCCTAGCCCTACCTCACTACCCCACCCTCACCTCACAGCATATATACACCACACACAGCACGAAGACGGAGGAGATTTTTTTTTTACCATAATTCCTCGGACCTCACAGGAGCACGCACAGAACATCTTCCTTTTTCCATACATCACAGCAAATCACGGACTGAATAGAGGACTTCATTTTTGGCTTCTTATTCACGCCCAACAACGAACAATTTGCACACACAAAGAATTGAGAGAGAAAGGTTATAACCGAGAGAGAGAGAGCGCTGTCAAGAGCTGCCGATGAAACCTTCATCGAAACGAGCTTCTAGGTCATCGTCTTGAACGATTCAAGCTCAGGATCTTCAAATATCTTAGTTTCAGATGGATTTTGAAGTAAACTAGTTCAGAAAACACTGAGATTTCGCTAGAATCCTTCTTTCTTTCATCATTTTCCAGCGCCGTCTGAGCTCACCGGAGCTCCGGATCCACTGTTCTGGTTGGTTTTGTCATGTGTTGGATCTTAGGGGTTCATCCGATTTTGTTTTCTGTTGCTAGAGTTGGGCTTTGGGGATTCTCCTTTGTTCTTATTTCAGGGATTAGTTGACCGTGCCTTTCGATCAGTTTCGGATTATTGTTTCGCTATTCGGGCCTTCGTCTCTCTATGCTGATTTTGGTTGGACATAGTCAGGGTTCCTTGTTTGAAGGTATTGGTCTCGGATTTTCTTATTATCAACAAAGATCAGATTGTCGAAAGTTTGGAATTTCAATTTTGGTGCTCCCGAGTTTGGATTTGGATCGCTGTTGAGGTTCGAATTGAGGATTTCAGACGTGGATTCTACCGGGTTAATCGAAATAATAGATCAATTTTTGAAAGCACTGAGGTACAATTCTATCTCCTCTCTTTTTAATTTTTACGTAATCGTGAATGATTTGTGCGTTGGTATGTTTGAATCATGATTGTGTATTGGTTGATGATGGATTTAAATGTTGAAAAAGGAATTGATAATCGATGCATGTGTTGATCATTATTTGAGAATGAATGTGGGGAAGAATTGAAAAATTGATAAAAAGGGTGAATATAGATCGACTTAGGTTTATTGTTGTTTTGTTTAATTCGGAATAAATAGCATGTTTTGGCATGAGGATCGGTAAGCAAATCGTAGGCTTTGGGTAGGCAAAGTTTAGGACTCTTGGTGATTTGTTGAATGTGTGAATATTTGGTGGTTGGTTCTTTCTATTTTACC
>NW_025835843.1:0-1216 GCF_002878395.1 Capsicum annuum
TCAAACTAATAGGTGTAAGTTCAGAAAAATTAGATGGAGAATCTATTAGTTTGAGTAATTTCACTTGTAAAATTATTTCCAAAATTCTTGCTAATAGGCTTAATCCCCTGTTGGGTTGGATAATCTCTGATAATCAAAGTGGTTTTGTTGAAGGTAGATTAATTACTGATAATATTTTACTTACTCAAGAGATTACATCAGGTTACTTGGAGCTTCCCACAAGCTGACTGTATTAAAAATCAATACAGACGGTAGTTACTTACATGAAAGTGGTAAGGCTGGTATTGGTGGAATTGTATGGAATAGTCGAGGCGATATGGTTATGGCATTTTCCATTTCGTTCAGTTGTAGTAGCAGTAATATGGCAAAGGCGTTGTGAATAACAAGGATACACTAATTTCACTCTCAAACTAGACTCCACAATCATAACCAACAAGCTGAACAACAATCTTGTCACTAATATGAAGCTGAAAAAAGTTATGGACAACATCAAAAGTATCAAGAATAGAATTGGGATTCAAGTAACTCACTATTTTCAGGAGGGGAATCAAGTTGCTGACTGGTTAGCCAAATTGGCTTCCACCACTACGCAGATTCTTATCACTCATCCCTTTCTCATCTTCCTAGACAGGCTAGAGGCTGCATCTAATTAGATAAATGGATGATGCCTAGTCTTAGAGGTAAATATGACAAATCCAACTTCTTTGTTAGCTAGCATAGATTTATGTATGTACCAGAAGGCAATATAATTGTTTATACCTTCTGGTGGGGTGATATCACTTATGATTGATATCATTAATGGTTGTGTGTTATATCGAGGTTAGTCCTAGCCCCCCTCTGCCCCTTTTTACTAATGGGTAATTGATTTAAAAAGATGAAGAAGAAGAAGAAAGTAACAAAATCAAAGATTAACGATGTTTTTATATTGAGGAATAATGGATTTTCGATTGATTGAGAAATGGGTTTTCTAGAAAATCACACTATCGTATCTTTTGTCTCTATATGTATTAGTCTTGTTTATTAGACTATTCTAATGATTAATTTCTTGTAGACTAAGATGTGTATTTGTCCTCGATCTGTTAAATTAAATTGCAGACTGCTCTGCTTCTTTAATCTTGTCTGTCAAATTTCATCCAAGTTTCTGTTAAGATAATCGGGTAACAAAGTTTTATATATATATATATATATATATATACATATAAACATATATAAGTAT
>NW_025835844.1:0-2043 GCF_002878395.1 Capsicum annuum
GAAATGGGCAGAGAATGAGAAAAATTATGGCATAAGGGTTTATTTATATTTATACCAGGTCCACGGATCCCACTATCGTGAATCTAGGCAAGCGATTGTAGCATTAAGTTGTTGTAAACTTGAGGTGTTATCACAATTCATGCCTTGCAATAACACTACTCTGATGACTATACAATGTGTTGTGATTGCAACAAAAATTCAGCAGCCACACCAATTTTCCTTCAAAGGGTACTGTGATCGTAGCCCTTGACATGTGATTGCAGCTGCACCTTCCATGTTTCTGGCAAGCACTTGGGATTCATCTGAAATCCCATATACGTAAATAAACTATGTAACCATTATAAATTCGGCATTTTAGACTCAATGGCGCAATAAGTTTTACCGTCCGAGGTTGTTTCGACCAAATATGGGTCCCACACCTATATCTTATTTTCATAACTTTCTAACCAATAAGTTGAAATTAGATTGAGTGCCTCGGGAACCAAACCAAGTGTCCTTCTACCCTAAAATTGACATTTTAGTGCTACTGACACAGTTAGAATTTGCATTCAAGGTCATTTTACTAAGATTTTTGTTCTGTTACAATTTTGAACAAATGAAAACATCAAAATTGAGTATTGGCTTGATACATCAAATGATCTACCTGGAAACTAAAATGTCAGTTCTAGCAAGTCATAAATGACTTAGGAAAGCTGTATGGATGCTCTAAAGGCTAAAATAAACAAAAATATATAAAAACGACGAAGGGTTATTACCCTATCCACCACTAAATGAACCTTTGTGTGCAAAATATAAGGATTTGGATGTATCTGAAGTCTCAAATATATGAGTATACTGCATCTGTATCTCAATCTCAATTTACCAAGTGGCCTTCGCCACTGGGTAGTGCTTCTATTGAACCTTAACTATAGGAATTTCTCTACTGTACAAATGACCTGACATGTCTAGCAAATATGAGCATCGACTCCTCCATAAAGGTCAAATACATATTCAACTACTTTAGGTCCCATCTAAGCATATGAGATAGATAAGGATGGTATCGCCGCAACATAAGAACATGGAAAATCAAATTCACAACAACAAAATCTTGAGGTAAGTGTAACTGATAATCCATTTAACCAACTTTGCAAAGAATCTTTGAAGGTCCAATATATCTAAGGATGAGCTTGCCTTTCTTCTCGAACCTTATCACACTCCTCATAGGCGATACCCATAGGAGAACATAATCACCAACTCCAAATCACATGGCACGAAGACTACGGTCAGCATAAACCTTCTACCTGATCTAAGACGCTATCAACCTATTTTGAACCTGACACTATCAACCGACTCCTAAAGAAAATTTGTACCACAGGCCTAGCCTCAAAAGTCTTAAACCATCCAATTGGAGAACAATATCTCCTACTATGCAAAGCCTCAAAAGACTCTATCTAAATACACTAATGATAACTATTATTATATTAAAACTCTACAAAGTCTACGTGCTACTTTTATTGGACTCCAAAATCCATAACACAGGCTCAGAGTATGTCCTCAAGATCCTGAATAGTCAGCTCTAATGACCCATATGTCTGTGGATGAAAGGTTGTACTAAGATCTACCTGAGTGCCCAACTCCTTCTAAAATTCTCTCCAAAATATAAAAGTGAATACAGTACCGCGACCTGAGATGATATAAATTGGCACACTATGCAAATGGACTATCTCCCAAACATAAATATTGGCCAACCTCTCAACATTGAAAAATATATCAATAGGAAGGAAATGTGATAAATTGGTCAGACGATCCGCAATGACCCAAAAAAATCAAAACCATGGGAAGTGTAAGTAAAACTACATACGAAATCCATGGGAATCCTGGCCTTTTCCACTCCAAAATGGACAACTTCTGAGTTAAACCACTTAGTTATTGATTCTTGACCTTCACCTGCTGACAACATATACAATGAGCTACAAAGTCTGACATATCTTTCTTCATACTACTCCACCAATAATGTTATCTCATATCTCTATAGATCTTGATTGTGTTGGGATGAATGGAACA
>NW_025835845.1:0-1795 GCF_002878395.1 Capsicum annuum
CTTCCTCTATCGTTGCTTCTTGAAAGGAAATACAAGAGATTTATTCTCAATAAAGGATTTGAATTGTTTCATTTATTAAGGTATGGCACCATAAAGTATGACCATATCAGATACGTCCATACGTAGTGCAACTTCCAGAAGCATACATATCAGATATATCCATGAAGAGATTGTGATCTTCCTTCATTTTATACTAAGTTTTGATTTATTTGATTTGGCATGATTTTGGGACTATGATCCTTCTTTATTTTATTCAAATGCTTTATTTATACTTCCATACTCTTAATATGTCGTGGTCGTGGATCTTCATGATTGGATGCCTTTCTATTTTTAGAGTCGGCTCTCTTGCTTACTTCTGTGTTGAATTAGCCTTATTTGATCCTTCATATCTTTGTGTGAGATCTCCTTCCATCATTAGTAATCTTTCAATATCCTAAAAAATTCCACTAATTAGTTTGTCATTATTAAAACGTGAATATTGGAGGCTATTAATCAACCTTCTTTTTATAATGACAAGCAAGTATAAACATTAGTTGACATCCCTATCTTTCATAGTAGTCATCTTACTTCCCCTATCTAGTGCATATTTATGTTGTTCGAAGTTTCTTGAATATTAGTCGACTTTCACTTATCGGCGATCAACTTGTTCCGTTTGACTGGTAGGCATTTCCTGATTTCTTGATGTTCCAGTCTAGCTCCCTCTTTTTGTTTAATCAAAAAGAATAGCAAACAAAAATAGTAGAGATATAATGTATTAACTAACAAACACTAGCTAGGGCAAAAAGTATGGTAGATAGTGTGTTAGAAATCATCTTACAATCCATCAAATGGAGGTACAGGACCCTTTTTTGAATAAAAACTGCAATACCCCATAATAATCTTTGCTTGATTCATCTCATCGTTGCATGCTTAAGTGGTCCAAGGCTTAAAAATTTCACTAAGTGTTGGGGACTTAGTAATTTTCAAGACCCTTAAACTTTTCAAATTCTTATATTGCCTTCCCATCATCAAAATGTTGGGTTTTAAGATGATTCATATTTAAGGAGGTTAAATGTATGTCTCAGTGGAGTTTTGGATTTTTTAGATGAGGTTTGTGGCATGCTTGGATCAACTTTCAAATGAGTGATATCATCAAGGCCATCAAAAGCATCATCATCTACCATCTGTAAATTGCAACAAAACAATACAATGATAGAGACATCAAAATAATACAATTATATATAATCTTTACACACATTTTTTCGCAAAGTCGTCCGACACTCATCTACCACCTGTAAACAATAACAAAATGACACAATAATAGAGATATCAAAATAATAAAACTAAACCTAACGTTTTCATAAAAAAATCATTCAAAGCCGACCAACGTTTATGTATCACCTGTAAAATGCAACAAAATAATATGATAAAATTGATATAAAAATAATACAATTAAACTTAAATTTTACACACACAAATTTTTCAAAGCCGATCGAGATTCATCTATGAATTGTAAACTACCACAAAATAACAAACTAATAGAGATATTACGATAAATACAATTAAACCTAACCTTTACACAAGAAATTACTCAAAGCCAACTGACATTCATTTACGACCTGTGAACTATAAAAATAATATAATAGCAATCGCAAAGCTTCGATTTTGATCCAACTAATTCTTGTCTGAGCTAAAATTTTGATCCTAAAGAATGATTTTGAATGAAAACAAACAAGATATATAAATATATACACACACATGTTGATACGGGTGTACCAAGCTGTCCAACAAGTTCTACAAGCTGTCCAACAAGTTC
>NW_025835846.1:0-1791 GCF_002878395.1 Capsicum annuum
ATTGTAGTATATTTTACTTAAAGTAGTACATATATATTGAATGGTACATATATATGTATATATATCTTCTATAGACGTATATATTTAATGTACACAAATAAGCATATAACTTTATATATAGTGTGTGTTTATATATATTGTAGTATAGTTTATTTAAAGTAGTACGTATATATTGAACGGTACGTATATATGTGTATATATCTTCCATAAACATATATATTTAACGTATACACGTGTATATGTTTTATAAATTAATGTATAACTACATATATATAGTGTGTGTATATATTGTAGTATATTTTATTTAAAGTAGTACGTATATATTGAATGGTACGTATATATGCGTATATATCTTCTATAGATGTATATATTTAACGTATACATGCGTATATGTTTTATAAATTAGTGTATAACTATATATATAGTGTGTGTATATATATTGTAGTATATTTTATTTAAAGTAGTACGTATACATTGAATGGTACGTATATATGTGTATATATCTTCCATAGACATATATTTAAAGTATACATGTGTATAAGTTTTATAAATTAGTGTATAACTCTATATATAGTGTGTGAATATATTCTAGTATATAAATATGTTGTAGTATATTTTATTTAAAGTAGTACATAAATATTGAATGGTACGTATATATGTGTATATATCTTCTATAGACGTATATATTTAACGTATACATGTGTATAAGTTTTAGAAATTAGTGTATAACTATATTTATATATAGTGTGTATATATATATATTGTAGTATATTTTACTTATAAGTAGTACGCATACATTGAATGGTACGTATATATGTGTATATATCTTCTATAGATGTATATATTTGGCGTATACATGTGTATATATTTTATAAATTAGTGTATAACTATATCTATAGTGTGTGTATCTATATATTGTAGTATATTTTATTTAAAGTATTATGTATATATTGAATGGTACGTATATATGTGTATATATCTTCTATAGACATATATATTTAACGTATACACGTGTATATGTTTTATAAATTAGTGTATAACTATATATATAGTGTGTGTGTGTGTATATTGTAGTATATTATATTTAAAGTTGTACATACATATTGAATGGTACGTATATATGTGTATACATATTCTATAGACGTATATATTTAACTTATAAATGTGTATATGTTTTATAAATTAGTGTATAACTATATATAGTGTGTGTGTATATATATAGATATATTGTAGTATGCTTTATTTAAAGTAGTACTTATATATTGAATGGTACGTATATATGTGTATATATCTTCTATAGACGTATATATTTAACATATACCTGCGTATATGTTTTATAAATTAGTGTATAACTATATATATAGTGTGTGTATATAGATACTGTAGAATATTTTATTTAAAGTAGTACGTATATATTGTATGGTACGTATATGTGTATATATATCTTCTATAGACGTATATATTTATCGTATACACGTGTATATTTTTTATAAATTAGTGTATAACTATATATATACTGTGTATATATATATATTGTAGTATATTTTATTTAAAGTGGTACGCATATATTGAATGGTACGTATATATGTGTATATATGTTATATAGACGTAGATATTTAACGTATACATATGTATATGTTTTATAAATTAGTGTATAACTATATATAGTGTGTGTGTATATATATTGTAGCATATTTTATTTAAAGTAGTTCATATATATTGAATGGTACGTATATATGTGTATATATCTTCTATAGACGTATATATTTAATGTATACATGTGTATATGTT
>NW_025835847.1:0-1975 GCF_002878395.1 Capsicum annuum
ACCTCAAATCACAAGCACATTTGCGATTAAACCTAAACAAAAACCTATCCTCAATAAAGAATCAATTTGTCAAAGAAAACTATAAAGTTAAAATGAATCCGAAAAAAATCAAAGTATTCTAACTCAGACATACGACAATCATTTTTTGCCACCAAAAAAATTGTGAACGTTTGTCTTTGGAGAAAAAAGAATTTTAAAAAAAAATTATACGTAAAACGTATGGTAAAAAAGTTCTAAATTTTAGGTAAATAATTAAATTTTTGTTGCTGACTATAATATATTAAAAGGTGAAAAGAAGATTTTGTCTATTTTATATTATTTTAATGAAAGACGAAAAGTTTGAATTATTTTTTTAAATTTTTTATTTAAATAGAGGAAAAAAGAGCGAGCGAGCGAGAGAGAGAGAGAGAGAGAGAGAGAGAGAGAGAGAGTATAAACCTTTGAATTTTTTGACTGTCATGCTTCTTTGAGTTTTTCGTCTGCTTTATTATTCGACTGCAACATGCTTGTTGTTTGTTCAATTTTTCAATAAAAAATTTTCAAAAAAAAAATATATACATAAAAATATTAGATCTTCAAATACACCATAAAAAATATATACACAAAGTTATATCTTCAAACATTTAAAAAAATGTACACATACTACAAAGCAAAATAATCGATATTAAATAAATAATAAACCAAAAGAAATGATAAGAAGAACAATGTGTAAGCTACACCAATTGCGTGTTATTAACCCAATTGCATGTTATTAACCTCATATATAGCAAAAAGAGTCGTGTGAAGTGTTGTCCTAATTTATTAATACTGGAATTCCTATAATTTTTCCATATACAAACTAATTCCTAATTGAGTAATAATAGAATTCCTATAATTTTTTCATATACGAACTAAAAGACGAATTCCATATAATCTTTTCATATATCAATTAAAAATCGTATTTTTTTTTTTGCATATATTTATTATACTCAATATTTGACATTATTAATATAATAATTATTATATAAAATAAGTGAAAAGATTATTTTGTCTAAAGTAAAGTATTTTAATGAAGGATAAAAAGTTTAAATCACTTTTCTAAGGATTTTTACGCTTTTAATATATTATAGATATAGATTATAGATGGATTATAATTAAATAATTAAATTCAAAATTTTCAATGTTAGTTTGGTTCTAAATATCATAGTAAAAAGACCTAAAAAGTCAAAGTGATATATTGTAGTAGTAAATTTCAAATACTTTAAATAGAAAGAGTTTTTACATAATCATATGACTTTAATAACTTAAAATTTAATTGATTTTAAAATTCTAAATATCATGAAAAAATTGATTAGTCGCAACTCTAGATTAAATTTTAGAGCACTATTAATATTTTTAACTGATCTCCTCTCTATTATTTTTTTTGATTAGCATGATTTTTTCAGCAATTAAAGTTTTACGTTATTTAAAGTTATGTAGCATATATATACTTTTTTTTTTATAATCGTGATGTTCGGGTCAGTTTACGCACACCTTAACTAATTCTACGGGATACCTACCACCTCCACCAACAATAGGTTCCAGATAATTCTGTCACTTTAGCACTTAAACTTAACTTCCGTTTATTTACCCCCTTAACATTTTAAAGTGAAATATTTTCACCCCTCAAAACTGAATACCACTCTCACGACGGAGAGTGCACTACACACGCGCCACGTCATTGCCAAATCAGTGTCATATCAGTGTCATGTCATTTGCCACATAAGAATTTATTTTTTTTAATAATCCCACACACTTAACTTTTTATATATTCTATATATATATATATATATATATTTAAAAGAGTATTTTTTATAAAATACACCCCACCCCCTTCCTTCTTCTTCTTCACAACCTCCACCCCCTTCGTTCGTTCACAGTCCCCACCCCAACCCACCCCAATTTCTTCTACTTCTTCATTAGACAGCAGCCCCCGTCCCCTCCCCTTCCTTCTCCT
>NW_025835848.1:0-1505 GCF_002878395.1 Capsicum annuum
TATATATATATATATATATATTATAATGTTTATATATTGTAGTATATTTTATATTTAAAGTAGTACAGATACATTGAATGGTGTGTATATATGTGTATATATCTTCTATAAACGTATATATTTAACATATACATGTGTATATGTTTTATAAATTAGTACATAACTATATATATATATATATATATATTGTAGACTTTTAGTATATATATTGTAGTATATGTCTTATTTAAAGTAGTACATATATATTGAATGGTGAGTATATATGCGTAAATATCTTCTATAGACGTATATATTTAACGTATACTTGTGTATATGTTTTATAAATTAGCATATAAATATATTTATATTGTAGTATATGTGTTATTTAAAGTAGTACATGTATAATATATTGAATGGTGTGCATATATGTGTATATATCTTCTAAAGTAGTATATATTTAACGTATATATGTGTATATGTTTTATAAATTAGTATATAACTATATATATATATATATATATATATATTGTAGTATATGTTTTATTTAAAGTAGTACATATATATTGAATGATGCATATATAAGTGTATATATCTTCTATAAACGTATATATTTAACGTATAAATGTGTATATGTTTTATAAATTAGTATATAACTATATATATATTGTAGTATATATTTTATTTAAAGTAGTACATATATAATATATTGAATGGTGCGTGTATATGTGTATATATCTTCTAAAGTAATATATATTTAACGTATACATGTGTATATGTTTTATAAATTAGTATATAACTATATATATAACTATATATATAACTATATATATAACTATATATATCACTATATATAACTATATATATATATATATATATATATATTGTAGTATATGTTTTATTTAAAGTAGTACGTATAGTCGTATGTATTGAATGGTACGTATATATGTGTAATTGTGTATATATTTATTAAAAAATATATAGTGTATATTGGAGTGTATATTGTGTATATAATTGTAGTGTATATAGTGTATATTGGATTTTTTTTTATTTTTGTTGTTTTTAAACGGGTTTGACCGGTTTTTTAACCGAGTTTGACTAGGTTTAGGTGGGTTTAACCAGGTTAGGTTAAGTGGGTCGGGCTAGGGTTGTTTTTAAATTTTTTACTGTTGAAACCGGCCCTAGCCCGACCCACTTAACCTTAAACCTGCCTGGCGCACCAACATGGTTAAGTATCACGGGCCGGTTCCGAATTGACTTGGCCCGGCCCACTTAACACCCTTCTTCTAATGTCGAATTTCAAAAATCAATGAAAGGTTTTATGCTCTTCTTTGTTTCAACTTATATTATTAATACAATTTTTGTTTACTTGTATTAATTTACTCATATTAATAATACATGTACCAATTACGCAGCATTTCATGTGTACTAAAATTATACATCTACTTGTAATATATGAATTAGGAACAAAACTTAACGTTCAAGTACTGCACAAATTGTATACTAATCAATCAATATATATATATAAA
>NW_025835849.1:0-1011 GCF_002878395.1 Capsicum annuum
GGTACAAAAGAGTAATAGGCTGGACTATTACAGATATTATTGGTCTTCCCCCTGGCATCTGGACTCATTAGATACAACTTGAGGAAGACTGTACTCCAACCATCGAGCACCAACGCTATCTTAACCCACTAATACAAAAGGTGGTTAAGAAAGAAATTATTAAGTGACTGGACGTATGAGTGGTTTACCCTATTTTTGATAGTAAATGGGTAAGCCCATTATAATGTGTGCCTATGAAAGAGGACATGACAGTTGTAGCGAATGAGAAGAATAAGTTGATACCACTCAGACCTATGACTGGGTTAAGAGTTTGCATGGATTACCAAAAACTCAACTCATGGACATTGAAGGACCATTTCCCAATGCCTTTCATCTATCAGATACTTTATTAGTTAAGGGAAAGAGGTTGGTATTATTTCTTGCATGGTTATTCTGGTTATAATCAAATTTTTATAGCCCTGGAGGATCAGGAGAAAATGACATTCACCTGCTTATATGGTACTTTTGCATTCAATCAGATGACATTTAAATTGGGTAATTCACCCGCTACCTTTCAATGATGCATGATATCTATTTTCTCAGATATGGTTGAAGACACCTTGGAGGTGTTTATGTATGATTTTTTGGTGGTAGGAGATTCATTTGAGTTGTGTTTAGTGAATCTGAGTAGGGACTTGCAATGGTGTGAGGAGTTTAATCTGATACTTAATTAGGAGAAATGTCACTTTATGGTGAAGGAGGGCATTGCTCTAGGACACAAAATTTTTGCAAAAGGAATTGAGATTGATCAATCTAAAGTCGAGGTTATTGAGAAGCTTCCACCTCCCATTTTAGTAAGGGGGTGCATAGTTTTCTTGGTCACACAAGCTTTTATCGGAGGTTTATAACAGACTTCTCAAAAATTGCAAATCCACTTTGCAAACTTTTGTAGAAGAAAGTTAAGTTCAACTTTGATGATGATTGCTTAAAGGAATTTGAATGCCTTAAAGGGAAGCTAGTTGACACACCTAT
>NW_025835850.1:0-2066 GCF_002878395.1 Capsicum annuum
AATTATGTAAGATATTTAGAGTTTAACCTCGTCATAACCTTCTCCTCCCAAGTATATTGTTATCACGAATCCTAAATATTTTTCTTTCTTATTTTAGTTCTTACATTTGAGGTTGAACTAGATTGAAACACAAAAATCAAATTATAACGTTATGACGTTATATTGATACAAAATTCTTTTCGAACACATGTAATGAAACCATAGCGGAAGAGTAAATTTAATCCAGTCTCCTTTTTATCTAACTTATGAGGAGCTCCATATGGAAAACCAACGCATCTACATAATTCAAGCCCTCACTTGGGAGTTTAATACTAAAGTGATTGCTAATAATTTTTCTGAAGATAATTCAAAATAACGTATCTGAACTTCCTTTCTTGGCTTACTTTTTTATGTTAAAAAAAATAGTGTGTTGGTTTTTGTTTGGACCGATTATTTTAAAGCCTACCTATCTCCCCTCACCTATTTTATTGGTCTCTAGAAGCATAGTTACCCTTGTTTGAGTTGTTACAATATTATTTCATTATTCCAGAAATAAGTAATTTAATCACTTATATATATTCATACAGATCATACTGAACTTTTGCTCTATATTTTATCGAGGTGATCTATGAGTGTTACCAGAAGGTCCTCTTCTTTTATTAGAAAAACAAATCAAAAGTAGTATAGAAAAATAATTCTTTCAATGATATAAGCAACTGTTTCTACTTCTTTATTCTGTGACCATTATCCTATTCTTCCCGTGTATACATAAAATTTATTGGATCAAATTTATATAAAATTTAAATTGGCGAAAATTCACATATAGTCTCATTAGAGTATCTATAACTAACTTCCTAGTCTAATTTTCATATTTACAATTCATAGACAAAATAAATAACAGTTTTATGTATATATATACAAAAAAGAAGAAAAAGTTCATACCAACAAAAAAAGATATTTTTTTTTTAATATAATAACTGTCCTTAATCTTCTCTAACTTTCTATTTATTTCTCTGATATAACAGATTAATAAATATGAATTTATGCGTTAACTGCTCCCTCAAAAGTTAATAATTTTTTTTTAAAATTAAAATTGTTGTTTATTATTTACATATCTGTTGTTTGTATATCTGTATATACAAATTTGAATGTTTTTTGTAAACGAAATATACATGCAAATGAAATATACATATTTGTATATCTGTTGCCTGTATATCTGTTATACAAATTTGAATGTATATACATATATGCACTCTAAAACTGTATATATCTGCATATGCATTATTCTTTAAAATGTATATGTGAAAGTTAACTGTATATAGATATATGTAAATTGTATATACATATATAAAAAATACAAACTGTATATACATGCATACACTCTTAACTCTATATATATATATGCAGGTATTATTCTACAAAAAAAAAATATACGTATCTACATATATTGAAACAAAAATGTATATTGACCAACAATTCTGTTCATGAGAATATATACAAAAAAACCTCGTAATCATTGTCAACTTCATTGCTCCCCCTTTTAGATTTAGATACCTTAAAATATTTTTTCCTTTCTGTCTTGCTAGAAGATGCACAATTCTTTTATTTTTTTTTTTGATAAATCATCCATAAAAAAAAATGGGGGAGTGACTTACATAATATATAAAAATTTATATTATAAAATAAAAATCTGCAAAAACGAAAAATTTATAAAAACGGGGGAGTGCTCCCCCTTTTCTATTTTTTTTGTAAATTATATGAACAACGAAGAAATTTAATGACTAACTGACAGAATATATAAAAATTTTAAAAAAAATAAATCTAATGTCAATAAATATCCTAAACTGATTTTCTGTGGTGAAAAAATCCGCAAAAATGATTTATCACAGAAAAATCAATGATTATATTTTGTGATATTAGAGTGACTTTGAGAGAAAAATAAGGAGAAAAAAGTTGAAGAAGATCTCTTGAATAATCATGTATTATGATGTTGTCAATGTTGTCGTTTCTTTAATTTAAAATCAAGAATATTAGAGTGATTTTGAGAGAAAATTAAGGAAAAAATAGTTGAAGAAGATATCATAAAA
>NW_025835852.1:0-1916 GCF_002878395.1 Capsicum annuum
TCTTCTCACCCCAACACTCACCCGAATGAGCCCTACCACACTTAGGATACAAAGGATGATTTGACTTACTTCCAGTACTATATCAAGGATCCTAGCAGCAGCTGAATCACCTTCCTGTTGCTGTGGAGCCAAGGCCGGGTTGGCTTGAGCATTTGCAGTAACAGCTTGGGCTAGCGCCTGAAAAGATGCTCAAAATTCAGCATGAGACACGTTTTCATTCAATGAGTCAGCAGGTTGAGGTTGCTGACCATCATTATTTCTTTTTGCTTGACATGGAGGCATATTTCTGAAAGAAGAGAGCACGAATTAATAGCAGAGAGAGACACTTTAACCAAGATTGGCTTCTGAAAGAAAGAATCACACTTTTTCCTAAAATGTCTTGAAGCCTCTTGCTCATAGATGTGGCACGCTACACACCGATGATCAAGACTCTACTTAATACGGCTTGTCAGACTCCATAGGACACCTTAAAACCTTAGGCTCTGATACCAAATTTGGAACGCCCCAAAAATGGGTTCCAGAGAGTCACACGGTGAGGCTACGAGTAGTCCCAAGCTAACCCTTTGATACATTTTCATTCAGTTCAACAAGAATCAATGGGGTTTTCATAAATAATCCTCAAATATAAACAGAGTAATCATCATCCAAGAATAAAATAAATTCAAAAAGATAACAAAATATGACTTATTAGTCAACTCCCAACATCTATACTAGTCAGACAAGCCTCCAAGAAAATCAATAAAACCAGCGAGCCATTGAGATATGCCCCAACTGACTCATCAGTTATCAAATATAAACAATTCCGTGAAACCAATATCAGACATCACGTCCTCGGAATATGAGGACTCACCACAACAGAGGAGGTAGAACAGCGTGCCTAAAGAATCACTGTCAAACCTGGAACTGAGCACCTGAACCTATATTTCAAGAAAATACAGCCCACATCCGAAGATGTGGGCCAGTACCATGGAAAGTGACCGAGTATATAGGGGTGTATGCAGTTGTATAAACATCATCATCATAAATATTTATAAGAAATATGCAGGATGGATAAAAGACTTATATAGCCCAAAGAAAATCATAATAATCATGAGAGGATGAAATAAGTACAATAACACATGTAATTCATCATATAATTTGTCAATCACTTTCAGTTCATCAAGAATATCAATTCTTATAATGTAAATATCATTTAAATCTTTCGACAGAATAACTTTCAAAATTCCACTTTCAAATCACTTCACCATCCACCATAGACATAAGGAAAGACACACACACTGGGAGATCCTATAACCGACATAAACCATGTGAGCTACATGGAGTCCAACGTACAACCCACGTTGGGGGAGAGCCATCCTATCATTGCCATTGGAGTAGGACTATCGATATTAAATCCACACAAATTAGTGATCACTATATAAATCAGCCTCAGGCTCACTCCTATGGGGGCACGTAGTTCTAGGGAAGTAAGGTCACTTTATACCTCTCACTCGGTGCTAAAGATTTCTCCTAAACTTAGTTCAAATCATTTCAAAGACAATCCACAACAAAATAATTTCAGTAATATATAAATATACATGGGAGCCATCATTCTTCCTATCTATCCAAATCAACCACATTGTGGATTTCTTTCATACTCAAGTTCAAAACAACTCTATTAAGGCCAAAAGGTCATATCATTCAAAATATCTCAAATATTCAACATCAATGCACTTATAACATACACTTTCTCAAAAAAACACAATTTCCAATGGGGATTCATGACCCAAATATCAAAATCATGATAAATATCATTCAAGATTCATGCTTTATATATCCACACATATAAATTCATCTTTCAAAATCATAAACATCAAGATTTTATAATAATCATCATAAGATATGGGTTCATGCTTCAAATTCATAAAAATCAAATA
>NW_025835853.1:0-2386 GCF_002878395.1 Capsicum annuum
TCAACACCATCAGGAAAAGTCAAAACAGGGGCTGAAGTGAGTCGAGTCTTCAACTCCTGAAAAATCTTCTCACAAGATTCGGACCATAAGAACTTCACTTTCTTTTGGGTCAACCGAGTCATAGGAGATGCTATAGAGGAGTAACCCTCAATAAAACGGCGGTAATAGCCAGCTAAACCCAAGAAACTTTAGATATCAATCGGAGAAATAGGTCTGGGCCAATTTCTAACAGCTTCGGTCTTTTGGGGATCAACTCTAATACCCTCGAAAGAAATGATATAACCCAGAAAAGCAACTGACATTAGCCAAAACTCACACTTAATGAACTTGGCAAACAACTTGTGATCTCTAAGGGTTTGCAAAACAGTTCGGAGATAATCAAAATGTTCATCCTCATTACGGGAGTACACCAGTGTATCATCGATGAACACTATGAAAAACATATCCAGATATGGTCTGAACACTCGATTCATGAGGTCCATGAAAGCTTTTGGGGCATTAGTTAACCCGAAAGACATAACAAGAAACTCAAAATGGCCATAACAAGTTCGGAAAGCGGTTTTCGGGATGTCATACTCCCTAACTTTGAGTTGATGATAGCCGGAATGAAGGTCTATCTTTGAGAAATAACTTGCACCTTGAAATTGGTCAAAAAAATCATCTATTCTTTGAAGGGGGTACTTATTTTTTATAGTGACTTTATTCAGTTGGCGGTAATCAATGCACATACGCAAAGAGCCATCTTTCTTTCTCACAAACAACACAGGAGCACCCCAAGGAGAAATACCGGGCCTTATGAAACCATTATCTAGTAGATCTTTGAGTTTCCCTTTCAACTCCTTAAGTTCTGCAGGGGCCATACGGTAAGGAGAAATAGAAATGGGTTGAGTATCGGGAAGAAGATCAATCCTGAACTCTATCTCTCTATCAGGAGGTATCCTTATGAGATCATCCGAAAAGACATCAGAAAACATGTTTTTATTCAATGGGTCAGCGGTTTGAGGTTACTGACCATCATTATTTCTTCTCACTCGATGTGAAGGCATATTTCTGAAATAGGAGAGCACAAATTAATAGCAGAGAGAGACACTTTAAGCACGATAGACTTCTAAAAGAAAGAATCACACTTTTTTCTAAAATGTCTTATAGCCTCTTGCTCATAGATATGGCGCGCTACACACCGATGATCAAGACTATACTTAACGCGGCTTGTCAGACTCCCTAGGACACCTTAAAATCTTAGGCTCTGATACCAAGTTTGTAACGCCCCAAAAATGGGTCCCGGAGCATCACACGGTGCTTGAGGCTACGAGTATCCCCAAGCTAACCCTTTGAGCCATTTTCATTCAATTCAACACGAATTAACGGGGTTTTCATAAATAACCCTCAAATATCAACAGAGAAATCATCATCCAAGAATAAAAGAATTTCAAAAAGATAACAAAATACGACTTATTAGTCAACTCCCAACATCTATACTAGTCTGACAAGCCTCTAAGAAAATCAATAAAACCAGCGAGCCATTAAGACATGCCCTAACTGACTCATACTCAGTTATCAAATGTAAACAATTCCGTGAAACCAATATCAGACATCACATCCTCGGAACATGAGGACTCACGACAACAGAGGATATAGAACAGTGTGTCCGAAGAATCACTGTCGAACCTAGAACTGAGCACCTGAACCTATATTTCGAAAAATACAGCCTACATCCGAAGATGTGGGTCAGTACCATGGAAACGAACCGAGTATATGGGGGTGTATGCAGTTGTATAAACATCATCATCATAAATATTTATAAGAAATATGCAGGATGTATGAAAGACTCACATAGCCCGAAGAAAATTATCATAATCATGAGAGGATGAAATTAGTACAATAACACATATGATTTATCATATAATTTGTCAATCACTTTCAGTTCATCAAGAATATCAATTCTCATAATGTAAATATCATTTAAATCTTTCGAAAGAAAAACTTTCACAATTCCACTTTCAAATCACTTCACCATTCACCATAGACACAAGGAAACACACACACACTGGGAGATCCTATAACCGACATAAACCATGTGAGCTATATGGAGTCCAACGTACAACCCACGTTAGGGAGAGCCGTCCTATCCTTATCATCGAAGTAGGACTATCGATATCAAATCCACACAAACTAGTGATAACTATATAAATCAGCCTCAGGCTCACTCCTACGGGGGCATGTAATTCTAAGGAAGTAAGGTCGCTTTATACATCCCACTCGGTGCTAAAGATTTCTCTCAAACTTAGCTCAGATTATTACAAAGACAATTCACAACAAAACAATTTCAGTAATATATATAAATATACATCGGGAGCCATCATGCTTCCCATCTATCAAAATCAAC
>NW_025835854.1:0-1281 GCF_002878395.1 Capsicum annuum
AAAAGAGCTACCGAAGGAAAGGGATGCAGTCTCTCCCTTGGCCTTTGGAGAGGAGTGGGCAGAGAAGAAAACGTCCTTCCCGTAAGTTTCTTTGCTTCCTGCGTCCTTAGTAGTATAAAAGGGGCTCTTCGACTAAGAAGGTATTTTGGTAGGAAGGCCGACCACTACATAAGTAGCCATCCGCCCAGGAGAGAAGCAAACTACCCTTTTTTGATCCCCCTTCCTGGGCAGGGAAGAGAACGAAAATAGACCGCAGATGGTAGTCGTGGTTGATTTTGATTTGAGGATCTTACACGGCGGAGCGAACTCTTCTATCGTGTTGCATTGGCGGCCCCCCCCGGGGGAACCATCATACCGGAGCGATCCGAGAAAGCGATTAGGCGCACATTCTATCCTTTCTACAATGCCTAGCTATTTTGCTTCACTTTCTTCTTTACAAATAAGAAATTGAAGATTTAGTTACAATTAGAAATCAAATTTTCCCCCTTCCTAGTCTATTAATAACAAAACGGATTTTTTCAATGTATAAAATAAAAATTCCAATGGCTTTCGCTACTCTAACCTTCCAGACCATGATTTTTTTTTTTAGGTATTTCACTGCGAAATAAGAAAGAAATAAGAAATTGTATTTTCCTAGGTATCAAAAATATAGTAAATAAAAGAAATAAAAAATGAAATAGTGGGTTCCTTCATTTCTATGGTTACTTCTTAAACGGTGAGGTCTTCTCTATACACTAGAGCCCGAACGGGTGCGTAACGCATGGGAATCTGCCGAACAGTTCAGGCCAAATCCTGAAGAAAGATAAAAAACGCTAGGTTTCTATATGCTTAAGTAAATCCAACTAAGTGAAAGAGGTCTATCTCTTCCAACATTTTCTTACTTCTATCCCTTTGAATGGAGATCCCCGGCTGCGACTGCTTTCTTTGCAGTGAGTTTAGCTGGTCCGCTTTTCCCTGTTATTTCTCTGAAAGCCCAATGAGCTTCGGGTGCCGTTATGAAATTAGAAGAGATCTTGATTGAGTGTCCTTTATTCCTGGGGGTTATGGAATTTCTTGGAAAGTGTGAAAAGAAGCACGGGCTTCTTCGCAAGAAGAACTTTTTTTGTCTTGGTTCCAATTCAATACTAAACAAGTCCGAACTAATTGAATACTTGTGTCAGAAATTCCTCGAATTGGTTTCTGGTAAAGTTCACTAATTCGGTAGTGAGCGGAAGATGAACAATGAAGCTATAGCTGCCACTTATTTCTCCGAAACAAGAGATTAAAGTCATCTTCCTCCTT
>NW_025835855.1:0-1165 GCF_002878395.1 Capsicum annuum
ATATAAGTAATGTGCATGATTACCAGATAGATAAGGGGTGTTTCGGGTCTTGATGGTATGGAATACTCGTCATGGCCAGGGCCCCAGTTCGAGTCGTGACAAACTTGATATCAAAGCATGGTTCATGGTCCCAGGGTGTTTGCGAAATCACGCCGGGTAGAGTCTTGTTTATGGGTGTGTAGCGCGTCAAACTTATAAACAGGAGGCTACTAGGTGTTTAGGAATGTCTCTCTTTTTTTATGTTCTAGTCCATGCAATAGAGTCGGAATGTTCCCCTTTCATGCTCTAATTCGTGCTATGGTGTCGCCCATATGAAAGTAAAGTTATCCCAAATTCTTTCCTTACTCTGATGTTCTCAGACATGTCCCATTATTGGGCTGATTCAAGTGCAAAAAGTTTAGAATATACATGATATAGTCCTTTCCGATTGAGTCCTATAAAATTTTAAAAATTGTGCAAAGTCTCGATAGGAGTCTGTTAGTGCATCAATATGTGTTGATTCTGATGTAAATATTGATCCTAATGGAATCGTGCATTCCAGCTTAAGGTATTAAGTGTATCTAGTCCCTCTCAAAATCTTGTTACAGATGTGGACAATGTATAGCAGAATATTGGAACTGTATTTCTATCTGAAATGTAGCATAAGTTAAAGTGTTATTGTCATGACCTATTGGTAGTGACATTGGACCAAGAAGTTGGTGATGTAAAGTCACAAAGTTAGAAGTCAGAGTGAGGGTGATTTTGTGTAAATGGATATTTCAGTTGAATAACTGATGTTTGAGGATGATTTACCCCTTTATAGTGATAAACTAATGTGGTAGCTAGCAGCATGTGTGGACGGTATGGTAGTCCATGGAGGAAGTGTTTTACTCAGATTTTTATTTATACAGAATAATATGTATATTCTTAGACCATTAAATATTATGTGTCAATTTTCTATCCCTTGTAATATGTAATCTTGTTATCATGGTGTTTTTGAAAAAAATATTAAAAATTTAAAGTCTAGTGAAGCTGTGTGGGGCTCTTTTGATTCACTAGCATAGTTTCCTTGTCATCCATTTCATTTTCTTGTTCAAAATACAAAACCAAAGTCGAGTGAAGCCGTGTGAGGCCTGTTTCGATTCACTAGCAACTTGTTGTTCTTTCGTTGGTTTAATATATGTAT
>NW_025835856.1:0-1032 GCF_002878395.1 Capsicum annuum
TTTTTAATTCAACTTTTGGAATTGTCCATTTATTCAGTAGATCCATATCTTGAGGTAAATCTACCTCTTCAAGTTTTGTACTTTTAGTACTAACTTCTCCCATATCCATAGTTATAAAAGTCTCATATCTATGCTAAAAATATTCACCTCACTTAACATATTTACTATGAAAATTCACAGGCTCTGACACCATGTACAGGATCTCTTAGGCTGGGGTATGCCACTCAGCCTATGTACAGGATCTCTTAGGCTGGGGTATGCCACTCAGCCCTACCAGACCATATAATAATATTGGATTAAGCCTAAGTCGGAAGACCGAACCAAAGCACCAACCAAATAGAAAAGAATCTTAAGTAGTTTTATGACTGTATGGACTCTTTTACCCAAACATGGGGCCTGTCAGAGATTTAATAACCTTATGTTGAACCTGGGTGTCTAGAAGTTCTAATTGTGCGAAAATTTGCCCTTTTCTCAGCAATACGAGCTAGAGAAGCACAACTTACTAGACGGCATCACAAAGACAAGGTTAACATAAGTGTATTGAATTCGACTGTACCTCCATTTTGGAACCAAGTCAAGAAATTAAAAAGATTCTTTTATTTTTTGATAGAGTCTGGAGCTTTCATAGTTAACATGTCAGCGAAGTTAGATCTTCAACATAGATATAAGAAAATATTTTAGCCGGACATAGTCACGGCTGGACTATGGTAGAAGTGTAAGTAAATGAATATAAGTAGTAAAGAGATATATACCTGACTAGCCGGGAACCAAACTGAAATAGTAGTAAACAAGTAGCTTCTTCTTAGGACATGGTTTTTTTAAACTTATACTCCTGATGAATTACGAAATATTTCAGAAGAATTCTATGAAATTTGTGCTTTACATAATAAAATTATTTTCTTTGTACCATGGTTCATGTCTGCATATTTACCGTCATATGTCAAAATAATCGAAAGATCTTATCAAAATTCTGATGGCATAATTACTCAAGCACTCTATCCTCCCCAGTCTTCCTTTATATTGCCCAATAAT
>NW_025835857.1:0-1298 GCF_002878395.1 Capsicum annuum
GGGGGACCTGCATTTTATGCTGCAGGCACAGGTACCTCAGCTCATACACCGCACAAGTAGGAGCTAAGATATCCAGCTGCTTTTGGTAAGCTCCAGTTTGCTTCGAGGCTTTTCGTGTCATATCTAGTCACTTTTGGTATTGTATAGAATTTAGTTATATGGTGGGGTGTGTCCCGACCTTAGTTAAACTCTGTGTATTGTCTAGAGGCTTTGTAGACCTAATGTACAGTCAAGGTGGTGTTTTATTAATAGACGTGATGGCTCCAATGGCCAAGTATTGTATATACTATGTGGGATCGAGCTTATATAGGTGATTATTTCCCTTTATATGTGACATGATGTCGTTTGAATTTTGGGTTGTCATAGAGGTATGCATGGGAAGTATAAGGTTATGAGCTGGTTCTCCTAGGCCTCTTTAGTTACGGGTGCTAGTCCTCCTCAATATGATTTGAGGCATGAAAAAAGTGGTATCAGAGAAGTTCATCCTAGTGAGTCTACAAATCCGTGTCTATGTAGAGTCTTGTTTATCGGTGTGTCGTGCACCACATCTATAAATAGGAGGCTATGGACATTTAGGAATTGTTTCTTTTCTTCATGTCTTAGATCATGCGATAGAGCCTATATTGTATGAAGTCATAGTTGACCACTGAATCTATTTCTTTCTCTTATTATAGTAATGATGCTGGTTACCAGAAGCAAGAATACCGATAAGCAAGTAGATGTTGCTGCCGGAGAGGGGACTAGTAAGTCACCCACTATACCAGCTAATCAAAGTGAGGCTCTAGCTGAGCATGCATCAGAAACTTCTTCCACTCCAGAAGAAATAAGGGGGAGGAGAACTATATCCCCAGAGCCACCTATTAATGTTGTTGATCAAGATCTTAGAAATCCAGTGCAACTTTTAACTTGTATAGTTGTTGGGCAAGCTCAAGGGCAAGTCATTCCTACCACGAGTCCTAGTGGTACAGATAGGGCGGCTAGCCTTCGAACATAGGATTTTCTTAAGATGGATCCTTCCACTTTTACTGGATCAGATCTTAACGAGGACCCACAGGACTTTATTGATCAAATTCAAAGGGCCTTAGATGTTATGCATATAACGGGTAGAGAAACAGTGGAGTTAGTGGTGTATAGATTTAAAGGGGAGGCTATATATTGGTACAAGGACTGGAAATGATCTAAGGGTATTGATGCACCCCCAGCTACTTGGAAAGAGTTCAAAGAGGCATTTCTTGATCATTATCTTCCATTCGATATTCGTCAGGCCCATGTAGATCAATATTTAAATCTTCGTCAGG
>NW_025835858.1:0-1292 GCF_002878395.1 Capsicum annuum
TTAAAACTTAAAATTTCAGCTTTATAATCATACATCTTGGTAAAGATGTATGATTATAAAGCTGAAATTTTAAGTTTTAAGTGATTATTTTTGTGCTTATGTCATAAAGTATGAAACTTTGGAAGGTTTTATGGCGATATTGATGTATGGGTTTTTGGAACCCTATTTGAGATTATTATTTTGAGAAAATCATGTGTTATAAACACCTTGAGTTTAAATGATTTGAGATGATAAAGAAACTTTGACCTTTTGGTCGTAAAAAGGGTTGTTTTTTAAATCGAGATGAGAAAAGAAATTCCTTTTTATTGATTTATTATGAAAGGGGTAGCATGATGGCTCCCGTTGTGAATTGTTGAAATATTTATTAGTGGATTTTCTTTTGAAAAGATCTGAGCTAAGTCCGAGAGTAGTCTTTAGCACCGAGGGGGAGGTATAGCAGGATTGGTACTTCCCTAGAACTGCGTGCCCTCGTAGGTTGTGAACCTGAGGCTGATTTATATATAGTGATCACTAGTGAATAAAAGATTAAGGTCCTACTCCAATGGCAAGGATAGGACAGCTCTCCCCAACGTGGGTTGGACGTTGGACTCCATATAGCTCACATGGTTTATGTCGGTTATGAGAGACTCCCAATGTGTGTGTGTACTCTCCTATCTGAGATGAAAACATATTTGCTTAAAAGGCTGAGTTTGAGAAAGTCATTATTCTTAAAAGATTTAATGAATATATTCTAAAGAGAATTGACATGAGATTTGATTGTTTTGATGATTTGAAATTGAGATGAAAGTGAATTGAGAACGTATTGTAATGACTCACTTATTTTACTTTACATGTATTATTCATCCATGATTTCGATGATTTAGTTCGAGTTAAATGAGTCATCTATATCAGCATGCATAATTTTATAAACTGTGATGATATTAAGATATTATTTTGTATATGCATTGCACCCCCATATGCTCGGTACTTTTCCATGGTACTGACCCACATGTTCGTATGTGGGCTACATTTTCTCGGAATGTAGGTACAAGGTATAGTTGCACCTTCAGATCCAGTCAGTTCGTGGTATCCAGTCAGCAGGTGATAAGTCCTTTTGATTCAAGGGCTTGGGTTAGTTATGCAGAGTTTATAGTGTTGTATTTTCTTTATTCAGTCGTATTAAGTTGGGGAAGTCGGGAGTCATGACCCGGCTACCTACAGTCAGTACTAGTAGAGGCTTCATAGACAGTCAGTAGAAGTTAATGAATTTCTTTTCAGTTTTGGTTGTAAAGGCAGAATTGTAATCCTGTAAA
>NW_025835859.1:0-1681 GCF_002878395.1 Capsicum annuum
TTCATGACCAAGTTTATAATTTATTATATACCTCTGATTCCGAATCTTATTCTACATCTGAAGATGATTTTGAATTACCTAATTCTGATAGTGAGCTCGATCAGGTTAATAAATGTAATGACTGTGATAATGATGTTTGTAATTGTGATGAAATGATGTATAAACTTCAAGCGCAATTCGAAGATCTTGATTTAAATGTTCAAACTCTTACTGCTAAAAATGTTCTCGAATTACTAAAAGAAGTTACTGATGAAAAACTGCGTGAAAAAATCCTTAATTTTGCTACTCAAAAAACTTCTGCTAATACTAGTATTTCTAAACATAACTCTTTTGATAATCATCACATGTCTTATTCCTTAGCCGAAGTTAATCGACGTCTTGCGTTGAGTAAAACCCCAGGTAGAGATACTACCTTTAATGATTTAAAAATCAAAGTTGAACAATTGAAAAGAAAAATTGTTTCCTTAAAAAAAAATCAGATGATCTCTGATCATAGAATTTCAAAAATTGAAGAAAAGATTATTGAAATCCCTGAAACTTCTTTTACCTCAAAAGGAAAAGATAAGGATTTGAAGTACTCTGAAAATGATGAAATTGATAAACTTAATCCAATAGAAGATTTGAAAAGGGATTATTTCTTGGGGATGATGCAAATAGTTACAACTCATAAATGGTATATAAATTGCACTATTTTGATAAATAAGGAATTTTCTGTCACTAATGTTGCTATGATTGATAGTGGTGTTGATGTTAGTTGTATTCAAGAAGGACTAATTCCAACCAGGTATTTTAAAAAAACTACTCACATAGTAAAATCTGCATCTGGTCTTACTCTTGATATCAACTATAAATTACCAAATACTCATATATGTCGAGATAAAGTCTGCATTCCTCATTTCTTCTTTTTAGCAAAAAAATAGTTATATCCTCCTATTATCTTAGGAACACCTTCTATAAATGCTATCTATCCTTATACACATATTGATGTAACTACGCCACGGTAGCCCATGAAATGTTAACTATTGTAAAATGCATTTTAAAATTCCAAGATGATTTGTATAACAAAAAATTTATAATTAGAACTGATGCTCAATTCGTTAAATTTATGTTTAATAAAGACTTCAAACATGATGCCTCTAAATTAATATTTGCGCGGTGGCAAGCTCGATTAGCCCCTTTTGATTATGAAATACAATATAAAAAGGGTAGTGAAAATTCTTGGCCTGATTTTCTATCTCGAGAATATCTAACATGAATTTTTATACATACTTCCTCTCTGAGAAAACTATAATAACTATTATCAAATGCATTCCTCTAAATGAAGATATTCATTTTTTTATCTTAGAAACTCTAATTCGTAGCTTAATAGAAGAAGAAAATTTTGTTAACCACGACGAATTCCTTAAAAAAGAAATTTATTGGTTTGATATTGACTTAAGTGATTAATGTTTACAGATATAATGAAGTTCTTTATACACTTCTTCTCTGCAAAGTTCTTAATCACCTTTATAAAAGCAGTTCCTCTAAATATGGATTTACACATGCTCATACTACGGAAAGTCATTGAGGACCTTATCACAAAGGACACACTTTATGAAGATCTTTCTTAATATTTGTCATGGTATGCTGATCAAATTCCTGATTATTAATGCAGTATGGATCATCCTTGGCAACTCGCCAA
>NW_025835860.1:0-1173 GCF_002878395.1 Capsicum annuum
CAGTGTCCGAAGACTAAGGAACAAAGAAGTTCCCTTGGTTAAGGTGTTGTGGCGAAACCAATCTGTTGAGGGTGCAACTTGGGAAGCTGAGGCGGATATGCAATCCAAGTACCCGACCTATTTTCTATGAACTTCGATCAAGCTGAAGGTACCGTTCTTTCCTAAATCATGCACTTTTGATAAAAGTTGTAGCAGTTCAGCTGTCATTTATTATGTGTTCAGCTGTAATTTCTTGAATTTATGCATTCTATGTTGCATTCGGAGTGAAAAATGATGTGGTGATGAGTCTAACAAATGGTTTCAGCTGTATGCTCTATTCCCTATCTAATCTTGTCATGTCTAGCATCATTCGAGGATGAATGTTTCCTAGGGGAGAAGATGTAATACCCCGGGAAATTTTTTGTTGAAATTTTGTGCGTAAACGTGCTAGGTTCTATCTTCTAAAATAAATTATATATTTTCCATGTGGAATATCTTAGATTATGACCCACCATTACGTAGAGTATCAAATAATCTTTCCAACGATGTATGGATCATCCAAAACGGACACCCGAGCTACGAGTTATGAACATTTCGATCGAATCGTGAATAGTAATGAACAGTAAAACGTGCAGGAAAAAGTACTGAGGCCTGGCGTATTTTTGTTCCAACTTTAAATGATCATAACTCCTTGTACATAATAATCTGGATGATCTACTATATATCAATGGAAATCTCTGTGAGTCCTCTTTTCAATGAAATTGGTTTCATCCAATTTGTCTATCAGAGCAAAAAGTTATGGTCGATCTACTTCAGCCTATCAAAACCAAATTTTAGGATCAATTTCAAATGATCATAAATCCTCGTACACAATGATCTGGGTGAGATACTATATATCAACGGATAGATATGAGAGTCCTCTTTCTAATGAAATTGGTTTCATACTATTTAGATATCGTAGTAAAACGTTATGGTTGATCTACTTCAGACTATCAAAACAGTCCACCAAAGGACAGATTCGAGAATTATTTAATTTTTAGGGGCGTTTTGGTCATTCCTCCTCACCCAAAATTCATCCAAACCCTATATTAAAGCCTATTAGAAGCATTATATGTTATATTTCATCAAATTCCCTCAAAAAGAAAATCCTAAGCTCCTACATCCAACTTCAAGAACCTCCAAAGTTCATCATTA
>NW_025835861.1:0-1463 GCF_002878395.1 Capsicum annuum
ACCATGGGTCCCACATCTTGAGACTAAAGATATTGAGGAAAAAAAGGGGGAGGGAATTCATTTTTTTGGTTTCCAGGGAACAAAATATATACTAGTCACCTTTCTTCTTCATTTGGGGGGAGGGGGGGGCGCTCACGAGAAACCACCTTTAATGCACACACTACACAGATACAGACCACAAAGAATAACAATACAGTGAGATGGCGAGAAGAGAGTAGATCAAGAGAGGGCGGCGAAGAGAGAGAGTAGAGTACAGTAAGGGTAAATTAAGAGGATGAAGAGAGTTTGAACAAGGTTTGGTCAGTTTCTGGATATTCTCTGGAGAAATCTCACTGGAAGTGACCCGTGTTTATCGTTGCTCGGTCTAAGCTCGCCGGATTTGGCCTCGAGCTCACCGAAACTGGTTTCTCTTTCATCGTCTGATCGTTCCCATCGCGAAATCGCCAAAAACTCTTTGTTTTTCTCTGATTTTTTGGGGTGAATTTGGTCGAGATGTGTTAGGGGGTCACCGGAATTGGTTTTCGTTCGTCAATCGAATCGGTTTAAGTCCCCAAAAACACCGAAACTAGCGTTGGTTCTAGGGATTTCGATATGGGTTGGCTCCTTTGGAATTCAGTACGGGTACCTCTCGTTTCTTTACAAGACTGACCCCATTTGGTTCGATATTTCTTCTTCATTTCTGTTCGGAAATTGGGTTTTCAATCGAACTACGAGTTCGAAGTGGATATCAAGTTGAGGGTTGTCGTTTGAGGTTCAATCGGGGCATTTTGAATCCGGCTCTATTTTCTAGTCACACAATCCGACATATAAAAGTCCATTTAAGGTCCAACTCTATATCTTCTAATTTTACTTTACTATACGTGTTTGATTTGCCTGATGTGTGGTTGAATTTTGGTGACATTAATTTGGTGTCCAATTTCATTGAATAGATGGTTGTGGATTGTTGAGATAACTATCTTGAATCGTTGGAATTTGGTATAAAAATGGAATGTGGGGTTGGATGGTAGAAATTGATAAAGAATGAATATTGTTTTGATTTATTGTCGTTGGTTATTTTGAAACAAGTACGAATGTTTGATTGGGTAGTATCATGATGCGCCGTTTGGTTTAGGCAAACGTAGTTTGGGTAGGCAAAGTTTATAATTTGTGATTTTATTGAACGTTTGAAATATTGTTTGAATGATTGAAATTTGGGTGAATGATTTGGTTTTCTCGTATTGAAAAACTGTATTCATTTGGCCGGAGAATGCCTCGAAGTATTTGTATTAATTTGTCTGGGGAATGCCCCTAAGTATTTTGTATTCGGAAAACGTTCGTGATGAAGGCCCGAGGCGTCGGGTAAAGCCGGGGAGCGTAGTTAGGATTAATATAGGTTAGATAGGATTTATTTTTGCATTTTTATTTATTTTGGGGTTGTAATAATTGGACTGAATATTATTTTGGTTTTGAACTTTGCTTGATTT
>NW_025835862.1:0-1537 GCF_002878395.1 Capsicum annuum
AACTCGAATGTTATTAACCCCAAACTTTAGAAACATCCTGTTTCCATCATTTTTCTCAATTATGGTGGTGGGAACCGCGGGTTGAGCTCGCCCGTTGATGTATTTCCGGTGGTTTCGGGGTGGGTTTTTATGGGTTGACCAAAAATGGGCGTGGGAGGTGATGGTTATCGATGGGAGGAGTTTTTTTATCGAAGATGGGACGGGCGATGGCTGCCAGCAGAGAGAAGGATCCGACCGTCACCAACGACGTGCTTACCACCGGAACAGTGACTCCGCACAAATTTTTTCACTCTCGATTTCTCTTTGTTTTGCTCCTACTCTCTCCACTTCTTTTCCTTCTCACTAGCGTGTGTGTGCGCGTGTCTTCATGGGTGTGTGTTGTTGTGATTTGTTGAGAATCGATCAACAAAAATAGCCTTCTCCGATTGTTCTGCTGTGCGTGAGTTTTTTCTTTGGGGGAGGGGAATTGTATATGTGTGAATACTGTGTGGGTGTATCTGTGAGCCCGTAAAGAAGAAAAAGAAAACAATTGGAGTGTTGTGTGTTCTGTGAGCCCAGAAGAAGAAGAAGAAGAAAAGAATAGTGTATGCCCCCCTTCCCTTTCCCGTGTTCTTGTATGTATATATGCTGTGAGGTGAGGATGGGGTAGTGAGGTAGGGTAGGTGGGTAGGTGTTGTTTTTTAATTGGAGGGATAAGGGTTAGGTGTCTATTTTTGTTTGGGTAGGTTGTTAGGATGAGATGTAGGGGTTAGGATAGGATAGAATTTGTTAGGGAGTTTGTTATTTTTTTTTTTGTATTTTGTGAGGGTATAATAACATGGATGAGGGTACACGGTAGGATAAAATAAAATGGGTAAAAGTGAATAAAATTGAACTTTAAGAGGACGAAATCACGTGTCTACATCATGCCCCCTTTGGACGTAAACACATGGTGTTTTCATACAAAGCAGTAGACAACGAGGCAGAATTTTGTCTTGACTTTTATTTAAAAGCACGGAGCAAGAGGAAGGAGGAAAACCAGGTATTGACTTAGGACATCCTACCTACCCAAGTTATGAGGGGATTAAGTGACAAGTATCTCAAAGGATTGAAAGGAGGTGGACTATATCGAGTTAGAGAGTCGAGTGAGGTTCTATCGAGGTTCCGGTCCGTGGTTCTGTCATTACATAAAAAAATGAAAATTACAAGTTAAAACATAAATGAAATTACAAAAATCCTATCTATACAGCTTCTGTTGGATCTTGACTCGACTTTTATCACCCTATTCTTCAGGCGGGCTCCTGACTTGCAATTTCTTTCAACTTGTTGCTTGGTTTTCAATTGTTTCGCTTTGTTGCTTGACTTTTCGTTTCTTCACCCTATTCTCCAGGCGGGCTCCTGACTTGCTATTCCATCACTTTGTTGCTTGACTTTTTATTTCTTCACTCTGTTCTCCAGGCGGGCTCCTGACTTGCTATTTCATCACCCTGTTCTTCAGGCGGGCTCCTGAAACCCAAAATTAAAACTAGAACGAAAATTATCCCAAACAAGAATTATA
>NW_025835863.1:0-3612 GCF_002878395.1 Capsicum annuum
CCATAACAGACACAGACAAATACAGAAGTCAGACTTTATCAGATTTTCATGTTTTAGAACTTCAGAATGATGCATGTTCAGAAAAGGCTAAAATAGGGCATAAGGAGATATTAGGTGGTTCCCCGAAGAAGGCATGAGTTCAGACAACTCATTTCCCAAAACCGTGATTTGCTGATTCGGGTTTATATATTACGCTGGCCTAGAATCGTGTGGCGTATCAAAATCAAAGACTCCAACTCTTACGGCACACTCGGGTTAGGGGCTTTCCCGCCGAGTCAATGGTGGATTCCATATAGCCCGTGGAATATCAGACTTGTAGGGGAGCGTCACCTAACTCAGAAGTAATACAAAGATCAGAAACTGTTTTGACAAGAATGTTCAAAATGATGCCCATGTGTTTTTGGAAACTATTTTATACATGATGTTTTGTTAAATTGCTCTCATCTACTTTACACATATACAAATACACTATTTTGGATTGCTTCGCGTGCCAATACTTTTGTGCTGACCCTTCCTCCTTTCAGATTTTGGGGCACAGTCTAGGGGTCAAGATAAACAGTAGATATTTCAGATTACAGATCAGGTTGTACAGTGGTGAGCCTTCTATGATCCAGAAGGCCTGTTTATTTTCAGATATATATCTTTAGTCATGTTTTGATCTACTGGGGGCCTTGTCCCAATTTTCAAATTATTAGTGATCATGTATTTGAGATTTTGCAGACGATTTTTCAAATGTTGATAGATGTTGCGGGACTTTAATTCCCATTATTGATTTTATTAGACTAATGACCATGTTTCAGTAGTATTGTGTGTTTTTCGCATTATCTTTTATCATATGAATTATGTGCATGATTACCAGATAGATAGGGATGTTCCGGACCGTCACGGTTCGGAATGCTCGTCACGGCCAGGGCTCCAGTTCGGGTCGAGACAATAATATAACTAAACCTAACCTTTACGTAAAAAACTTCCTCAAAGCTGACTAACATTTATCTATCACTTGTAAACTGCAATAAAATAATACGATAAAAGTGATATCAAAGCAATACAATTAAACTTAAATTTTACACACAAAAATTTCTCAAAGCCGATCGAGATTTATTTATGAACTGTAAACTACCACAAAATAACAAACTAATAGAGATATTACGATAATACAATCAAACATAATTTTTACCTAAAAAAATATTCAAAGCTGACCCACATTCATCTAGCATCTATAAATTAAAATAAAACAATAGGATAATAAAGATATCAAAACAATACAATTAAACCTAACTTTTACACAAGAAATTCTTCAAAGTCAATCGACATTCATCTACGACCTGTAAACTATAAAATAAAATATAATAGTGATCACAAAACTTTGATTTTGATCCAACTAATTCTTGTCTGAGCGAAAATTTTGACTCTAAAGAATGATTTTGAATGAAAACAATATATATATATATATATATATATATATATATATATATATGTGTGTGTGTGTGTGTTTGAATTGATATATAGTAATATATTCCGTCTGTTCAGTGGATTCTATGTATATAAAAATTAATACTATAATATTATTCGCATAAATTTTGTGTAGTTGACTTTTTTATTAATTATTACTTTTATGTAAATAGTAATGAGTCCTATGAGCTTTATGACTCGTTCTTCCCGCTTGGTTAATTAATGCTTATTTTTTTAATTGAACAATACAAATAAAAATATTAATTAATTCTCCTACAATATATTTTAGGAGTCCCATATATTTTAGGAAGTCTAGTAAAAAGGAAATATTAAAGTCTCGTATATTTTAGAAAGTGTAGTTAATATAATAAAAATAATTAAATAATAAATTAAAAAAATAGCGAAATGACAGTTTTATCTAAAAAAGTGTCTTTTAATGAAGGATAAAAAGTTCAAATCGTTTTTTCTAAAGGTCCTCATACTTTTAATATATTACTAGTATAGGTGTACGCGCCTCACGCGTGTATATCACTTTATTGAGTTTAAAGGTTATACTAAATACGATATTTGTTTAAATAATAAAAATGAATACAATAATTAAATTCAACATCTTTTGGAGAATTTATTTAATTAAATCTAACCCTTACCCAAACAATTTGTCAAAATCGATCGACATTCATCTACCATCTGTAACCTGCAACAAAATAATACTATAATAGAAACATCAAAATAATTTAATTAAATCTAACCTTTACACAAAAATTTTCTCAAAGTCGTCTGACACTCATCTACCACCTGTAAATTATAGCAAAATAATACGATAATAGAGATATCAAAATAATACAATCAAACTTTACCTTTACACAAAAAAAATTCTCAAAATAGAGATATAAAAACAATACAATTAAACCTAACATTTACCTTAAAAAATTTTTCAAAGCCAATCGACATTCATCTGTCACCTGTAAACTCATCCACGACCTATAAACTACAATAAATTAATACAATATTGATCATGAAGCTTCAATTTGAATGAAAATAAAGCAAATATATATATATATGTTGAATTTTATTATATTGACAAAAACAATGAAGAAGTGAACCGTTAAAAGTTTAATATCGAGTGGATCAAAAATCAAACCAATTTAAACTCAGAGAAAGAAGCACAATTGGTGATAACTTGATAAGCGATAGAGTTTGTGGGAGTTGAGACAAAATTCAGTTTACGTTCATTGGTGTTCTTATATAGTTGTAATTTTCTAACTAATACGAATTCTATATTGAAAATTTCACCTAAAAGAAAAATTAAATGAATTAATAATTTGAGAAAATAATAAAATTGTCTAAATTAATTGGTTTAAATATAGTAAGTTTTATTTGATTTATATTCCAGTTGGTTCCTTATTTATTCTAATCAATTATCTCTTTTCCAAATCGGATTTTAAAGAAAAAACACTAATTACAACCAATTAGTCGTATTGTTACCTTTTTCCAGAAAAAGAAAAGGGACCGTAATTATATTTAAGGAAGAAAAACTCTTATAAATAAAAATCAATTATTTAAGGTTGTGTAACTTTTCAGATATTTATTATAGTTAATATTTAATATTATGATAATTTGAGTAAAATAGGAGTATTTTTCTATCATATTTTAGGAGAATTTTTCTAATTGATCACTACAAAGAAAAATATTAATTGATTTTTTTTCATATATTTTAGGAGTCTCATATATTTTAGGAGTCTAGTTAATATAATAAAAATAATTAAATAATAAATTAAAGATAATAGTGAAAAGACCGTTTTATCTAAATAAGAGTATTTTAATGATCTTCATACTTTCAAAATATATATATATATATATATATGCTTCACTCCTTTTCTTTTTTGTTTTCTATTCTATGTTCGGAATGCGCGTAATCCGAATTCGCGCCACCTAGGCCCATTCGGGAAAGGTTTATTTATTTATTCCCAATTTGTATGGGAAAGTAAAATAAATTCTCCTATTAATTCCCACCTAAACACTGCCACGTAGTAAAATTTCAATTTTGTTTCCTTCTTCACATATACATAGGATTAACTAATGGTCTCAATTCGTTCCTTGTGTATATAAATAATACAAAGCCAGAAGCTTTGCTTTGTTTCATTAGATTACTTTTTTGTC